>NC_056432.1:65383420-65610920 GCF_018296145.1 Oncorhynchus tshawytscha
CAAAATACAATAAATGTAAGTACCTGATGATAGAAAAAAGGAAGCACATTAGATGTGCTGGACAACAGTTTGTTGACGACTGTAGATTTGTGAGATTCGTCTGTTAGCATGGAAATAACTGTGAATTAGCAGGGAGTTAATGTGACCATTACATTAAGGGCATGCTAGCTAACTCACGTATAGGGCAATCATGCATACAAAACCACATCACAGGAAGCCCCCCAACATCTAATGTATATATATATATATATACTATTGTTCAAAAGTTTGGGGTCACTTAGAAATGTCCTTGTTTTTAAAGAAAAGCATATTTTTTGTCCATTAAAATAACATAAAATGTTTCAGAAATACAGTGTAGACATTGTTAATGTTGTAAATGACTATTGTAGCTGGAAATGGCTGATTTTTAATGGAACATCTACATAGGCGTACAGAGGCCCATTATCAGCAACCATCACTTCTGTGTTCCAATGGCACGTTGCGTTAGCTAATCCAAGTTTATCAATTTAAAGGGCTAATTGATCATTGGAAAACCATTTGCAATTATGTTAGCACAGCTGAAAACGGTTGTTCTGATTAAAGAGGCAATCAAACTGGCCTTCATTAGACTTGTTGAGTATCTGGAGCATCAGCATTTGTGGGTTATTTCTAAGTGACCCCAAACTTTTGAACAGTAGTGTATATACATATATATCAAGTACATTTAGACGTTAGGAAATATACATAGTGAACTCTTACACATTGTAATAGAATACAGTATTTCAGAACGTGACCGGCTGCTTGCATGTCAATATCAGACTGGTGGAATCATAACCAACCCTGTTACATGTGTTCATCAGGGATCATCAACAAAGATTTTGTCTCCAGCTGGAGAGACCACAGACGCTTTGCTCTGACCACGCTGAGAAACTTTGGTCTGGGCAAACGCTCCATGGAAGAGCGCATCCTCGAGGAGGTCTCCCACACCTGCTCTGTGCTGGAGTGCAATGCTGGTACAGCCACACACACACACACATAATCTGCTCACTGATTTACGGGGAAAGGTTTGGATACGACAACCCAGTCTTCCTCACCCTCATCAGTAGGATACAGGATTTAACCATAACCATTTAACCGTACATAACACTATTATCACTACGACTGCTGCTACTCCACTACCTTTAATTAAAATAATAATAATATATATCCTAATGGAAAAAAATCATAATGGAAAACCAGGGTCGTTCCACCAATAGAGTGCATTTTATGTCCCCCAGACATTATGTGTGTACGTTTTTATGAAACACTCAATTTAACAGTTCGATCACATACATCCATGCTCTAACTTAACTAATCAATGTAAAATCAATACAATAGCAGAGTGTTTTCATTCAAATAAGTTATTTGTTTTCTCTGGAAATCCCCATTTTGGCATGTCATGTTTTTCCAACTTCTAGGGAAGCCCAAAATGTTTCACGTTTTCACCATAGTCAAATCAAATAACATTTTATTGGTTGTGTACGCATATTTGCAGTTGTTATCGCAGGTGCAGCGAAATGCTTGTGTTTCTTTTTTTTTCATTTCACATTTATTTAACCAGGTAGGCCAGTTGAGAACAAGTTCTCATTTACAACTGCGACCTGGCCAATATAAAGCAAAGCAGTGCGACAAAAACAACAACACAGAGTTACACATAAACAAACGTAGTCAATAACACAAAAGAAAAATCGAAAAATCTATGTACAGTGTGTGCAAATATAGAAGAGTAGGGAGGTAGGCAATAAATAGGCCATAGAGGTGAAAATAATTACAATTTATTATTAATACTGGAATGATAGATGTGCAGATGATGATGTGCAAGTAGAGATACTGGGGTGCAAAAGAGCAAGAGGGTAAGTAATAATATGGGGGTGAGGTAGTCGGGTGTGCTATTTACAGATTGGCTGTTTACAGGTACAGTTTTCTAGCTTCAACAGTGCAGTAATACTTAGCAATACAAAACAATACACAGAAGAAATACAGAAATATCTAATTTACATAAGTATTCACACCCCTGAGTCAGTACTTTGTAGAGGCACATTTGGCAGCAATTACAGCTGTTAGTCTTTCTGGGTAAGTCTCTGAGAGCTTTCCACATCTGGATTGTGCAACATTTGCCCATTATTCATTTCAAAATTCTTCAAGCTCTGTCAAATTGGTTGTTTATCATTGCTAGACAACCATTTTCAGGTCTTGCCATAGATTTTCAAGTAGATTTAAGTCAAAACTATAATTCGACCACTCAGGAACATTCACTGTTTTCTTGGTAAGCAACTCCAGTGTAGATTAGGCCTTGTGTTTTGTCTTATTATCCTGCTGAAAGGTGAAATCATCTCCCAGTTTCTGATGGAAAGAAGACTGAACCAGGTTTTCATCTAGGATTTTGCTCCGTTCTGTTTATTTTTTATTCTGAAAGTTTCCCCAGTTCTTAACTGTTACAGGTATACCCATAACATGATACAGACACCACTTTGCTTGAAAATATTGGAGTGGTACTCAGTAATGTGTTATATTGGATTAGCCCCAAACATAACACTTTGTATTCAGGCCAAAGAGTAACATTTTCATTTAACACCACAAACTGATGCAGGCACTAAGACCGCACTCAATGAGCTGTATAATGCAGGAGAACTTCATTCCGTTTTACCTCATTTCTACCAGCATGTCACATGTGCAACCGGAGGAAACAAAACTCAAGACCACCTTTACTCCAAACACAGAGATGTGTACAAGCTAACCCTTGCCCTCCATTTGGCAAATCTGACCTGATTCCTGCTTACAAGCAAAAACTCAAGCAGGAAGTACCAGCGACCCGCTCAATACATGGAAGCTAAGCTACAGGACTGTTTTGCTAGCACAGACGGGAATATGTTTCGCGATTCATCCGATGGCATTGAGGAATATACCACATCAGTCACTGGCTTCATCAATAAGTGTATTGATGATGGTTTCCCCACAGTGACTATACGTACATATCCCAACCAGAAGCCATGGATTTACAGGCAACATCCACATTGAGTTAAAGGCTAGACCTTCACCCCCATTCTGAGGTCCTGAGTGCTCTGGAGCAGGTTTTCATCAAGGATCGCTCTGTACTTTGCTCTTTTCCTCAATCCTGACTAGTCAAAAACGACTGAAAAAAAATTATGCTGCCACCACAATGCTTCTCCGTAGGGATGGTGCTAGGATTTCTCCAGATGTGATGCTTGGCATTCAAGCCAAAGAGTTCAATATTGGTTTCATCAGACCAGAGAATCTTATTTCTCATGGTCTGAGAGTATTTAGATGCCTTTTGGAAAACTCCAAGCGGGCTGTCATGTGCCTTTTACTGAGGAGTAGCTTCTGTCGGGCCACTCTACCATAAAAGCCTGACTGGTGGAGTGCTGCAGAGATGGTTGTCCTTATGGAAGTTTCTCCCATCTCCACAGAGGAACTCTAGAGCTCTGTCAGAGTGACCATCGGCTTCTTGGCCACCTCCCTGACCAACGTCCTTCGCCGATTGCTCAGTTTGGTCTGGCGGCCAGCTCTGGGAAGAGTCTTGGTGATTCCAAACATCTTCCATTTAAGAATGGAGGCCACTGTATTATTGGTGACTTTCAATGCTGCAGAAATGTTTTGGTACCCTTCCCCAGATCTGTTCCTCAACACAATCCTGTCTCGGAGCTCTACGGATGTCACGTTCGTCATAGTGAGGAGACCAAGGCACAGCGTAATTTGAATATATTCTTCTTTATTTAAATGAAGAACACTAAACAAACTATTAAAAAAAATAACAAAACGAACGTGATGCTATAAACACGCGTGCTGACATGCACCTACACATAGACAATAACCCACAAAACCAAAATGGAAAATGGCAACCTAAATAGGATCCCCAATCAGAGACAACGATAAACAGCTGCCTCTGATTGGGAACCAATTCAGGCCACCATAGACCTACATTTACCTAGACAAACCAAAACCCCATAGATATACAAAAAACCCAAGACAAGACAAAAACACACATACCACCAATCGTCACACCCTGACCTAACCAAAACAATAAAGAAAACAAAGAACTCAGGTCAGGGCGTGACAACGGACAATTCCTTCGACCTCATGGATTGGTTTTTGCTCTGACCAGCACGTTCAGCTGTGTCTGACGTTTTCTAGACAGGTGTTTGCCTTTTCCAAATCATGTCCAATCAATTGAATTTACCACAGGTGGACTCAAATCAAGCTGTAGAAACATCTCAAGGATGATCAATGAAAACAGGATGCACCTGAGCTCAATTTCGAGTCTCATAGCAAAAGGTCTGAATACTTATGTAAATAAAGTATTTCTGTTTTTTATGTTTATTAAATTAGCAAACATTTCGAAAAACCTGTTTTCGCTTTGTCACTCTGGGCTATTGTGTATAGATTGTTGAGAATGTTTTTTTAGAATAAGGCTGTAACGTAACAAACTGTGGGAAAAGTCAAGGGGCCTGAATACTTTCCGAAGGCACTGTACATGTAGAAACGGCTTGTCCACCATGTTTACTACAGCATGTGTATGAAGGTGTCGTCAACATAACTGTGTTTGTGTTCCACAGGCTCTCGTGTATGCCTGGGAGAAGGGTTAGCGCGCACGGAGCTCCTTCTGATACTGGTAACCTTGCTTCGACATGTCCAATTTGTCTCGCCTGAACAAGAAGATGCGCCTGACTTCCGCCAGATTTTTGGCATTGCACAGGCGCAAAAACCCTACCGCCTGGGAGTGCGTCTGAGAAGCAGCCAGTGATGGTGAACTAACCGACAGTTTTCACTGAGCGGCAATATCACTAAAGCAGCACATTAAACAATGTTATACCCTCCATTGAGTGCCTTATAGTTTTTAATAACACATTTTGTGATCTGTGATGGACAGTCGAAATCAGATGACCTCTTTTCATGCTAAATAAATTAACCTCCTCAACAGGTAAACATCACATAACATGTTAAATTATGTCATATTCTGCAGCCAGTCCAGAAATAAATTGGATAGTGATTTTTGTGTTTCCTCTTCTCCCACCCATGACTCTTCAAACCACATTTCACACAGACACAGTAAACAGACCCAGACACGAAGCAAACATTTCGAATGAAACTAGAGAATATAATTAAATGTAAAAATCCTAAAAACAACACTCAAATAAAATAACCATTTAAGTATTTTTATTTCTTTATTTTATTAATTTTAAAACGGTGTGTAAAAGTAATTTTTAAGGGCTAGATCAAACTATATGAATAAATGTTCGTTTTTTCAAAGCACAAGTACAGTAGCTATTCACGTTTTATTTTTTATATTAAGCTTTATTTAACCGGAGTCACATTGAGATAAAACTCTTCCACAAATCAAATGTTATTAGTCACATGCGCCGAATACAACAGGTGTAGTAGACCTTTCAGTGAAATGCTTACTTACGAGCCCCTAACCAACAATACAGTTTTAAAAATACGGATGAGAATAAGAAATAAAAGTAACAAATAATTAAAGAGCAGCAGCAAAATAATAATAGGCAGACTATATACCGGGGGTACGGCCGGGTACAGAGTCAGTGTGCGAGGGTACGGGTTATTTGAGGTAATATGTACAAGAGAGCTTTGCATACATTTACAAATAAAACCCAATACATAAATAAAACAGAACAGCACTACAAAACCCACTATAATTAAATACATAATACACAACATTACATATATAAGAAAAGCAATCGAATTCTGTAACATAAAAGTCTCCAATCAATAATTTAAAATTCCTGAAAGGCACCAGAACATCTAATTGCAAGGAATTTTGTGTATTGTTCCACACATAAGGGCAAAAAAACGAAAAGCCTATTTTCCCAATTCTGTGGAGACCAACGGGATCTCCAGAGTTAACCATCCCTGAGAACGGGCTTGGTCATTTGTACGTCTAAAATGAATCAGTAATGTAATGTACAGAGAACGTTTCTGCAAGACTAAATAAATAAAATAGAGTGCAGTTCTCTTCTTACAGAAAGAGGTCCATCCCACATGTTTGTACAGAATATAATGAGTCCTAAAACCATCCCCAGTGATAAAACGGATTGCTGAATGGAATACTCCAATTGTTTCAAAACAGAGGCTGCCGCTTGCATATAAATAATGTCACCATAGTCTATTACAGGGAGAAGCGTTGTTTGAACATTCTTCCTTCTATTTTCAAAACTGAGGCAGGATTTGTTTCTATATAAAAACAATCGTAATTCTCAGCTTCTTTGTCAAGTTTTCAATGTGTTTCAAAAGACAACTTGGCATCAAGCCAGATACCCAAATACTTATAGTGAGAAACTTTCTCATTTTGGGCTCCATTTGGAGTGAAAATACGCAAGTCCTCAGGGTCAACATTATGGGCTGGCTGTGAAATACATTATGTACATGTATGCGCGAATTGAATGTGAGATTGGGCTGCGCTTAGAGAAGTGCTTCCATAAACCAATTATTGTATTAGTTCTACCGTCAACTTTAATCACTTTATCCCAGTGTTAACCAGCCCACACACACTAGAGACAACAACCCGGTTGACAATACCCAATCCATCCATTTGCCGGTGTGTATCGGAAGAATAATCATCCTTTACATTTTTATATTGAGATTAATTTTAATGTAAAAGGATAATACCAATTATTTTATGATCGTATATGCCTATTCCAATAGAGAACCTAAGCCGGTTTTTAATTATATAATCCTTTATCCTAGCCCTGTAATACATATTAATATTTATTAGGTTATATCTTAAAAGCTAATCATTCCGATTCACATCGACGAACAAGGGCCGCAATATATAACGGCTTTTAAGTCACAATATACCCGACCTTTACAATTAGGACATATCATATTAAACTTTAAAAAACGACCTTGGTTTTTCTAATGTACAATCTTCAAATTAAATTCATTTTAAAAAGCATACAGTAGCGTTTCTGTAGTGCCTTTTAGGGAGTCCACTGTAGTTTTCAATATCTTATTTTCCGCTCGTATTTCTTCCATCCTTTTTCCTGTAATCCAGTCCTGTTTTTAAGGCCTCAACCTCCCCCAGTAGCCCAGGCAATAGATCACGTTTTTTTAACTGCTCGTTCATGCTTGTAAGCGTTGCTCTATCTTTTGGAGACATAGTTATAAAAACGTCCCCCTTCAATGTTAAGTTTGGAATTTTAGACGGCGGCTTTCCTCCAGTTTCACTCGCAGGACTCAAGGAAAGGTCTTGTCTGGTTTGCTTCGATGTATCCGTTTCTTTCTCGAGCATTTCAAAACGATGATCTATAAATCGTTCCATATTCTCTATATTATCCATAATGTTTGTATCGTAGTTATCAGCTAATTCTAATTTGTTTGTGATTAATTCATGGGACAAGCCTTGCCATACCACGTGTCACGTCATCACCTCTACTATTCCATTTTTGGCAAAAGGCTGCGAACGTTTAGGTGCATGAATTTCTAACCTTTTTAGGGGTTTGAAATCACCTGGGGTGTCAATAAAAGCCGTATCATTACCTGCCCATCTATTATTCATAACCAAAGGCTGCATAGCAATGGGAATTACATTGTCAAAATTGACCCCAATCCGCCCTACATTGTTTATCTATCACTGTTTGCTGGGGGCGTTGAGACGTAATAGTGATTACCTGTGACAGCAGCGGCTTCACTTTACAGTACACCTTTGTAAAAGTGTCCATTTCTTAGAGCTGCCTTGTAGTGATTAGATAGTGTCCACGCGCCAAGGTGATTTCGGTGACTTCCATCATCCCTGAAAAATATTTTGTTGTTGCCAAAAGGTATCAGACATTCATAGGGTGCTAGCAGTCTGCTGAATCTGCCACTTCTATGACCCAGTGGAGGAAGGCCAGAGATGAACGGACACTCAGTCTTTCAGCTTGGTCTATAAAGGTCTATAAAATATTTTTTTATGATGCTCTGATCTGGCCAACTAAATGTAATTTGATCTTAACATACATAAGGTAGGCCGTCATTGTAAATAAAAATGTGTTCTTAACTGACTTGCCTAGTTAAATAAAGGTTAAATAAAAAAATATATACAAAAAATAAGACAATACTTGTGCATAAGTGAGAGTACATTTACATGATTTATCCAATCGTTTTACACTACCAAGTTATCAAGAAACATACAGTGCCTTGCGAAAGTATTCGGCCCCCTTGAACTTTGTGACCTTTTGCCACATTTCAGGCTTCAAACATAAAGATATAAAACTGTATTTTTTGTGAAGAATCAACAACAAGTGGGACACAATCATGAAGTGGAACGACATTTATTGGATATTTCAAACTTTTTTAACAAATCAAAAACGGAAAAATTGGGCCTGCAAAATTATTCAGCCCCCTTAAGTTAATACTTTGTAGCTCCACCTTTTGCTGCGATTACAGCTGTAAGTCGCTTGGGGTATGTCTCTATCAGTTTTGCACATCCAGAGACTGACATTTTTTCCCATTCCTCCTTGCAAAACAGCTCGAGCTCAGTGAGGTTGGATGGAGAGCATTTGTGAACAGCAGTTTTCAGTTCTTTCCACAGATTCTCGATTGGATTCAGGTTTGGACTTTGACTTGGCCATTCTAACACCTGGAAATGTTTATTTTTGAACCATTCCATTGTAGATTTTGCTTTATGTTTTGGATCATTGTCTTGTTGGAAGACAAATCTCCATCCCAGTCTCTTTTGCAGACTCCATCAGGTTTTCTTCCAGAATGGTCCTGTATTTGGCTCCATCCATCTTCCCATCAATTTTAACCATCTTCCCTGTCCCTGCTGAAGAAAAGCAGGCCCAAACCATGATGCTGCCACCACCATGTTTGACAGTGGGGATGGTGTGTTCAGGGTGATGAGCTGTGTTGCTTTTACGCCAAACATAACGTTTTGCATTGTTGCCAAAAAGTTCAATTTTGGTTTCATCTGACCAGAGCACCTTCTTCCACATGTTTGATGTGTCTCCCAGGTGGCTTGTGGCAAACTTTAAATGACACTTTTTATGGATATCTTTAAGAAATGGCTTTCTTCTTGCCACTCTTCCATAAAGGCCAGATTTGTGCAATATACGACTGATTGTTGTCCTATGGACAGAGTCTCCCACCTTAGCTGTAGATCTCTGCAGTTAATCCAGAGTGATCATGGGCCTCTTGGCTGCATCTCTGATCAGTCTTCTCCTTGTATGAGTTGAAAGTTTAGAGGGACGGCCAGGTCTTGGTAGATTTGCAGTGGTCTGATACTCCTTCCATTTCAATATTATCGCTTGCACAGTGCTCCTTGGGATGTTTAAAGCTTGGGAAATCTTTTTGTATCCAAATCCGGCTTTAAACTTCTTCACAACAGTATCTCGGACCTGCCTGGTGTGTTCCTTGTTCTTCATGATGCTCTCTGCGCTTTTAACGGACCTCTGAGACTATCACAGTGCAGTTTCTCCACGCATCGCGCCGACAGAGACAAACATCTTTCTGGTAAGAAGAGGGGCGGGGGCGTATGCCTTATGGCTAACGTGACATGGTGTGATGAAAGAAACATACAGGAACTCAAATCCTTCTGTTCACCTGATTTAGAATTCCTCACAATCAAATGTAGACCGCATTATCTACCAAGAGAATTCTCTTCGATTATAATCACAGCCGTATATATCCCCCCCCAAGCAGACACATCGATGGCTCTGAACGAACTTTATTTAACTCTCTGCAAACTGGAAACCAGATATCCGGAGGCTGCATTCATTGTAGCTGGGGATTTTAACAAGGCTAATCTGAAAACAAGACTCCCTAAATTTTATCAGCATATCGATTGCGCAACCAGGGGTGGAAAGACCTTGGATCATTGTTACTCTAACTTCCGCGACGCATATAAGGCCCTGCCCCGCCCCCCTTTCGGAAAAGCTGACCACGACTCCATTTTGTTGATCCCTGCCTACAGACAGAAACTAAAACAAGAGGCTCCCACGCTGAGGTCTGTCCAACGCTGACTCCACACTCCAAGACTGCTTCCATCATGTGGACTGGGAGATGTTTCGTATTGCGTCAGATAACAATATTGACGAATACGCTGATTCGGTATGCGAGTTCATTAGAACGTGCGTTGAAGATGTCGTTCCCTTAGCAACGATTAAAACATTCCCTAACCAGAAACCGTGGATTGATGGCAGCATTCACGTGAAACTGAAAGCGCGAACCAAATCAAATCAAATCAAATTTTATTTGTCACATACACATGGTTAGCAGATGTTAATGCGAGTGTAGCGAAATGCTTGTGCTTCTAGTTCCGACAATGCAGTAATAACGAGCAAGTAATCCAACTAACAACTCCAAAAAAAAACTACTGTCTTATACACAGTGCAAGGGGACAAAGAACATGTACACAAGGATACATGAATGAGTGATGGTACAGAGCAGCATAGGCAAGATACAGTAGATGATATCGAGCACAGCATATACATACGAGACAAGCATGTAAACCAAGTGGCATAGTTAAAGTGGCTAGTGACACATGTATCACACAAGGATGCAGTCGACGATATAGAGCACAGCATCAACGTATGCACATGAGACGAACAATGCAGGGCAAGCAACAACAACTGCTTTTAATCAGGGCAAGGTGTCTGGTAACATGACCGAACACAAACAGTGCAGCTATTCCCTCCGCAAGGCTATCAAACAAGCTAAGCGTCAGTACAGAGACAAAGTAGAATCTCAATTCAACGGCTCAGACACAAGAGGCATGTGGCAGGGTCTACAGTCAATCACGGACTACAGGAAGAAATCCAGCCCAGTCACGGACCAGGATGTCTTGCTCCCAGGCAGACTAAAAACTTTTTTGCCCGCTTTGAGGACAATACAGTGCCACTGACACGGCCTGCAACGAAAACATGCGGTCTCTCCTTCACTGCAGCCGAGGTGAGTAAGACATTTAAACGTGTTAACCCTCGCAAGGCTGCAGGCCCAGACGGCATCCCCAGCCGCGCCCTCAGAGCATGCGTAGACCAGCTGGCCGGTGTGTTTACGGACATATTCAATCAATCCCTATACCAGTCTGCTGTTCCCACATGCTTCAAGAGGGCCACCATTGTTCCTGTTCCCAAGAAAGCTAAGGTAACTGAGCTAAACGACTACCGCCCCGTAGCACTCACTTCCGTCATCATGAAGTGCTTTGAGAGACTAGTCAAGGACCATAACACCTCCACCCTACCTGACACCCTAGACCCACTCCAATTTGCTTACCGCCCAAATAGGTCCACAGACGATGCAATCTCAACCACACTGCACACTGCCCTAACCCATCTGGACAAGAGGAATACCTATGTGAGAATGCTGTTCATCGACTACAGCTCGGCATTCAACACCATAGTACCCTCCAAGCTCGTCATCAAGCTCGAGACCCTGGGTCTCGACCCCGCCCTGTGCAACTGGGTACTGGACTTCCTGACGGGCCGCCCCCAGGTGGTGAGGGTAGGCAACAACATCTCCTCCCCGCTGATCCTCAACACTGGGGCCCCACAAGGGTGCGTTCTGAGCCCTCTCCTGTACTCCCTGTTCACCCACGACTGCGTGGCCACGCACGCCTCCAACTCAATCATCAAGTTTGCGGACGACACAACAGTGGTAGGCTTGATTACCAACAACGACGAGACGGCCTACAGGGAGGAGGTGAGGGCCCTCGGAGTGTAGTGTCAGGAAAATAATCTCACACTCAACGTCAACAAAACTAAGGAGATGATTGTGGACTTCAGGAAACAGCAGAGGGAACACCCCCCTATCCACATCGATGGAACAGTAGTGGAGAGGGTAGCAAGTTTTAAGTTCCTCGGCATACACATCACAGACAAACTGAATTGGTCCACTCACATAGACAGCATCGTGAAGAAGGCGCAGCAGCGCCTCTTCAACCTCAGGAGGCTGAAGAAATTCGGCTTGTCACCAAAAGCACTCACAAACTTCTACAGATGCACAATCGAGAGCATCCTGGCGGGCTGTATCACCGCCTGGTGCGGCAACTGCTCCGCCCTCAACCGTAAGGCTCTCCAGAGGGTAGTGAGGTCTGCACAACGCATCACCGGGGGCAAACTACCTGCCCTCCAGGACACCTACACCACCCGATGTTACAGGAAGGCCATAAAGATCATCAAGGACATCAACCACCCGAGCCACTGCCTGTTCACCCCGCTATCATCCAGAAGGCGAGGTCAGTACAGGTGCATCAAAGCTGGGACCGAGAGACTGAAAAACAGCTTCTATCTCAAGGCCATCAGACTGTTAAACAGCCACCACTAACATTGAGTGGCTGCTGCCAACACACTGACACTGACACTGACTCAACTCCAGCCACTTTAATAATGGGAACTGATGGGAAATGATGTAAATATATCACTAGCCACTTTAAACAATGCTACCTTATATAATGTTACTTACCCTACATTATTCATCTCATATGCATACGTATATACTGTACTCTATATCATCGACTGCATCCTTATGTAATACATGTATCACTAGCCACTTTAACTATGCCACTTTGTTTACATACTCATCTCATATGTATATACTGTACTCGATACCATCTACTGTATCTTGCCTATGCTGCTCTGTACCATCACTCATTCATATATCCTTATGTACATATTCTTTATCCCCTTACACTGTGTATAAGACAGTAGTTTTGGAATTGTTAGTTAGATTACTTGTTGGTTATTACTGCACTGTCGGAACTAGAAGCACAAGCATTTGGCTACACTCGCATTAACATCTGCTAACCATGTGTATGTGTGACAAATACAATTTGATTTGATTTGATTATATCTGGAAATGTACACATTTTGTGCTGTTGTAGGAAGCAATCACTCCCCTATTGCTGACTACAAATGATCTATAACTGGGCTTACAACTCACTAACTAGCAAAGGATATGAGCAAAATGTGCACACTTGGCTACATACAGCTCTCGCTTTGATCTCAAAACAAGTGCATCTACTCACGACCGCTCATGCTGTAAACACAGTCCAGCTCAAAGTAAATGGCACTGATCCATATATGGCACTGCTCTATTTGCAAAATAGGTCTACTGCAGGTCTGATTGGTTATGCCGCACCGGTCTGTGTAGAGAATGGGTTGAGTCCTGCTTGTCAATGCAATGGAATCCTACTCCGATGCGTTCTGCCTACAACAAAATCAGGTGCATAGTTAGTTTTGCTTACTAAGTCTTGCATCGTTCGTTTTGTTTCTGTATGTTGCATTGAAAGTGGCTAATATTGTGTTGATTCAATCACAATTGCCACAGTAAAGGGAAACATTGATAGTGTTAACTAACAAGGAAAACTCTAGAAAGTTCAGTGAAGTTCAATCTTGTGCTTCTCTCCATGGGCTGATATTTCTTCTGTGTGGCAGTTCTGAGGGATCTGCGTGGCAGTCTCGGGGCTATTGCGCACCCACGTGAAGCTTAGCGGGAACATTGGTCATCATGATAAACAATAGGAGGCCTAGAAGGCTCAGTCTTTTCTTCTTTCTTCATGGAGCAGATGAATTTCAACCTGTCCTCACAGTCCCAGGTTCCCCAGTGCTCTCCCATCTTGGCCAGAGTCCCACAGCGGATGTGTTGGGCGGGGCAGTGGGGCAGTATCCCCCGGTACATGCCTGGTACTCCAGGGGGTTCCCGCTCACCCACAGCTACTCGCCAGCCAGGAAGAGCAGACCCATCCACATGTGGTCCGTCTGGGCTTCTGAGATCTGCTGTTGGGTTTGGAGTTGCTCTGTCTTAGAGAGCAGGCTGGAGAGGTTACTGTGGTGCTGCCTGTAGTAATCAAATCAAATTCAAGTTTATTTGTCACATGCGCCGAATACAACAGGTGTAGGTAGACCTTACAGTGAAATGTTTACTTACAGGATCTAACCAATAGTGCAAAAAATGTATTAGGTGAACAATAGGTAGGTAAAGAAATAAAACAACAGTAAAAAGACAGGCTATATACAGTAGCGAGGCTATAAAAGTAGCTAGGCTACATACAGACATACGGTTAGTGAGGCTGATTGAGGTAGTATGTACATGTAGATATGGTTAAAGTGGCAATGCATATATGATGAACAGAGAGTAGCAGTAGCGTAAAAGAGGGGTTGGTGGGTGGTGGGTGGGACCCATGCAGATAACCCGGTTAGCCAATGTGGGGGAGCACTGGTTGGTCGGCCCAATTGAGGTAGTATGTACATGAATGTATAGTTAAAGTGAATATGCATATATGATAAACAGAGAGTAGCAGCAGTGTAAAAAGAGAGGTTGGGGGGGGCACACAATACAAATAGTCCGGGTAGCAATTTGATGACCTGTTCAGGAGTCTTATGGCTTGGGGGTAAAAACTGTTGAGAATCCTTTTTGTCCTAGACTTGGCACTCCGGTACCGCTTGCCATGCGGTAATAGAGAGAACAGTCTATGACTGGGGTGGCTGGGGTCTATGACAATTTTTAGGACCGTCCTCTGACACCGCCTGGTGTAGAGGTCCTGGATGGCACGCAGCTTAGCCCCAGTGATGTACTGGGCCGGACACACTACCCTCTGTAGTGCCTTGCGGTCAGAGGCCGAGCAATTGCCGCACCAGGCAGTGATGCAACCAGTCAGAATGCTCTTGATGTTGCAGCTGTAGAACCTTTTGAGGATCTCAGGACCCATGCCAAATCTTTTTAGAGCCTTCCTCTCCTTTACCAGGACCAGATCACTGTCACGCTTCTCCTTATATCAGAAGAAAGGGTGTACTTCAGCATAGTTCTCACATAACCTTGCAAATTTTGCATTACAACACAGTTATTTTTGCCCCCATCTGGTTGCTGAGGAGCCCACATTTTAAAGAGTAAACTTTCCCCTCCAGACAACTTCCACTCTGTAGTCAAGTCATCTCTGCATATGCCAATCCAGGTATAGGTGCCATATTTGCCCCCTACGGATTCGAGCTCATCATCATACAGCTTCTTGAAGGAGGCCAGGTCAGTGTAGTGCTCTTTGCAGTACTTCTAAGCCTGCTGCCAGGTAATTTCTTGTTTCACATAGATGTATTCCTTCTCCAGACTGGAAACCACTGCAAACAGAGCAGTAATGAGGAGCCCAGTGAAGCTGGTCTTCCTCTGTATGATGCCCCAGTGCTCAGTCCCGGTGGATGGAATCTCAGGCCTTTGCTGCTTCTGTCTATCATGTACCTGACATCAAGTACGTGTACACACCCACAAATCAGTTGGCTCAGTGCCTGTGCCCGTACAGCCCACCAATCAGAGAGGTCTCTCAGTACCTGTGCCTGTTCAAGCCCACCAATGAGGAAGCTTTATTTTGTGATCTGTGAAAGATAGCTGAAGCCAAATGACCTCTTTTCCTGCTAAACAAATGAAGCTCCTGAAAAGGTAAACATCACATAACCTGTCAAGTTCACAAGGAGAAGCTCAGACTCTACCCACATTGTCTTTGTAGGTCCTGTTAGTAAAATTACAGAGCTCAGCACATTTTAATTTAGTCTCTACCAACTTCTTCTTGTGGTCCAAGAACATTGTTGACACAATAAAGGTAATATAAGGATTCATAAAATCACCAGGAATTAGCATACAGATGATTTGGAAAACAGAGCTGTTTTAACATAGGTGTAAGAGGGTCCAGCCTGGTCTCATAGAATAGACATAGCATAGTAAATGTAAATCCAGGACATTCAAATTAGTATGATATGTTCAGTTTGGTATTGTTACATAAGACAGAAGGTTACTTTGGTTGGGGTGAATCAGTGGGCATATAACCCCAAAGGTTGCGGGCTCGAATCTCATCACGGACAACATTAGCATTTTAGCTAATTAGCAACTTGTCATCTACGTATTACTTTTAAGCTATGTTTCCACTACTTAGCATGTTAGCTAACCCTTCCCCTAATCCTAACCTCAACCCTTTAACCTAACTCATAACTTTAACCTTAACCCTAACCTCTAACTCCTAGCCTAGCTAACATTTGCCAGCTAGCTAACGTTAGTCACAACAAATTGCAATTCATAACATATCATCACAAATTGTAATTTGTAACACATAGTATCATACAAAATGGATGATGAACATCCACAAATGAATACATACCATACGAAACATAACATATCATACTAAATGAAGTGTCTTACATTTACATAAAGAATAATATAAATGCTCTGAAAAACAGGTTGCAGCCAGCGAGGGTTGGACCAATACCACATTTCTTCAGTCACAGATCTAGGCAAAACTAATTTAGGCTTTGTGGTCTCCAATGGTTTTGAGACTGAGACGACAATTGACTCCATCGTTGATAACAATTGTGATTTACAATATTTGCCAAGGACCAATGTACCATTTTCATTATCTTGAGTGTACTGTCCCCTAGTGGCGATTACATTTCATAGCAGATCTTTGTTCTCCTTTGGAGCACATGGCTTCCTAAACCTAAAGAAAAAAAAGGGTCAGCCTTACCCATCCTCGCCTTCCCCTAAATCAAAACCTGATATTACGTCCATATAGTCCAAAGTTCCATATTGTCTAAATAGAAAAAGGATAAGTTCATCACAACCATTCTGCATTACCATAAATTCAACCTTATTTTAAGTCCACGATTCCATAATGCATGAATAAAAACAAAAAAAGTTGTTAATGCAAAAAAATTGTTTTTGTAAAAAAAAAATCAATGAATCCATATTTGTACTGTGTAATGCGGTGCAAATATGTATCTGGGACTACTTCAACAGGAGGTAGCTATCACTCACAGCCACGTTGTAATATTCAAGTCCTTGAACATGTTTGATTATTTACTTATAATTTATCGACCACTAGACAAACATTCTGCTTTTCTGCTTGGAGCCTTTTGAAAGTGGGGTACAGGGCACGTCGTCTCTCCACTATTTCACGAGGAAATTGTTCATTAATAGAGAATGGGGGGTGTTCTTCAATTCCCTATCCTGTTGTAACAAGGCAATTTTCATTTTGTAGTGGGTAAGCATAGCTACGATCGGACGGGGCCTTCGCTCTACTCTGCCACCAAAACGGTGAGCTCTTTAAGTCAATTGTTTCCACCTGTTCGTCCGTCATTTTGAGATTACATTTCATGAACACTTGTTCACTTTGAAAATGCATCCTTAAATCATCCCTACCTTGAAATAATCCATGATCTGACATGACTGGATTGGTGAAAGATATTTATTTGGTGGAATCCTTTCCTTCACCCGTCCAACCAGTGATTATTTCAAGAGGGGAGGATGGATGGATCATAGAGTATATATCTATCTCTATCTCTATGGGAAGGATGCCCTCTTCAAGTATTCAAACAGGTCCCTTGTCTCTCCAGCACCCTCTGTTTTGAAGGTCTCCCCAGTGTGCTATGTGTTCTGCAGGCACACAGATAGAGAGGCTTGCGCTATCCTGTTTCTCATTATATATTCCTTTAGCCAACTGAACCCCACAGTGCTGACTGACTGCTGTTTCCCTACAGCATCAATAATACAATAGGAAGTTATTGTTCCACCACAGGCCACAGTGACACAGAATTAAAGGGCCAGGGGGGCAGGGAGGGATCCTTTCACTTGCCCCACTCAAGTTACGGGGCCTGCAGACAGCAGTCTGATACCAGGGAGCCTGCCGCTGTGGCCCAGTACAGGGCCTGATTGTGTGGCTGCAGTGACCGGAGGATGGATGTGTCTGCTGTGACAGCCCACAGAGAGGCGCTGGCTTGGCCATCTGGATAAACCTATACTCCACAGACCCAGAGTAACACAGGATGAGCCCTAGCTGAGAGACAGCTCAAAAGAGAATTAGTCAGTGGGAGACGTGGGACAGCTAGAGAATGAGAGAGATAACCTGGGTGTGATTAATACCATCCAGATTTTCACCCTGCATGTGCGTCAAGGTGACAGTCCTGACCCTGGGATTGTTTCAAAACAACATTGAAATCAACATATTAGATGCAAAGAACTATTGAAATATAGCAAAACAAGTTTGTTTTATTCTTTCCTAAAGTGGGTTGTTTCACATATCATGGGGAAATCTAAACCTTTTATAGTAAATGCCCTGATAGAAGGGACCACCTCTACAGTATGACATAGTCATAGAGGTTTGTTAAAGTTGATTTTTGTTTATACACATGCAAACTTAGCATCGTACAGACAACACTTAATCCATTGTCCTGTCCTCCATTGTGTTAAACTCACCTTAGAAAACAGTTAGCTGGCACAAGATAGGGGGATACCACTGAAATATGAGGCTAAACTATGGTCCTAATTCATCCAACTGGATCTCAGGGTCTGGGTGAGCAGGTGCACAAAACAAGATAAACACAGAGAGGGAGAGTAGGAGTGGGAGGGGCTGACAGGGAAACACAGAGAGGGAGAGTAGGAGTGGGAGGGGCTGACAGGGAAACACAGCGAGGGAGAGTAGGAGTGGGAGGGGCTGACTGAGGGAAACAGAGAGAGGGAGAGTAGAGAGGGGCTGACAGGGAAACACAGAGAGGGAGAGGGAAACAGAGAGAGGGAGAGTAGGAGTGGGAGGGGCTGACAGGGAAACAGAGAGAGGGAGAGTAGGAGTGGGAGGGGCTGACAGGAAGGAGGGAGAGTAGGAGTGGGAGGGGCCGACAGGGAAACACAGAGAGGGAGAGTAGGGTGGGAGGGGCTGACAGGGAAACAGAGAGAGGGAGTAGAGTAGGGGCTGACAGGGAAACAGAGAGGGGCTGACAGGGAGAGGGAGAGTAGGAGTGGGAGGGGCTGACAGGGAAACAGAGAGAGGGAGAGTAGGAGTGGGAGGGGCTGACAGGGAAACAGAAACACAGAGAGAGGGGGAGAGTAGGAGTGGGAGGGGCTAGGAGTGGGAGGGGCTGACAGGGAAACAGAGAGAGGGAGAGTAGGAGTGGGAGGGGCTGACAGGGAAACACAGAGAGGGAGAGAAGTTGAAAGTGAGAGAGAGAGAAAAGAGGTAATATAACGTTGTTTTAGTGCACATTTATACCTGGAACTTATATTATATTCACAAAGCCTTATAAACACATTTTCAAAGATTTGAAGAACTGAATGGAGCGTCATTGGTGAGTACAAACAATTATAATTCTCTTTATACTCCTTTTGAACTCCTATTGCAGATGTCTGCTGTTTAGTATTTTTGGGACATCAAACAAATCCCAAATATATGGATAGAGATGCATAGGTGGCAAATGTTAACCTATCTTCATATTCTCATAATGTCTAAGACCTGTTTGAAAAGAGAATATTTCTGGATAGATAAACAACTTATTTAGTACCAGTATTTGAAATCCTTCTGTGCATATTTCAAAGTCTCACTCAAAATGGCTTCAAGTTCATAGAAAGGATAAAGAATATACCTCAGTTGATTGAAATCCATGGAAATACAACTCTATTGTGAGAGGGAAGGTGCTCAGGTGACGGTGACCTGTCATTAAGGTTTAATGTCCACTCTACAATGAAACACTCTACTCCCTGTGTCCAACCCACTGACCCCAACCCATTGCCAGAGGAAGGCTGTAACAGGGGATGCAGTCCAAACTCAGGGATATGACATCACTCAGGCTTAGGCCACAGACGTGACATCACTGTGACATCATCAGCACTGGCTTGGAGGTGATAGAGAAGATGGCAGTGTTTAGGGTCATGCGCATCGCATTGTTGGTTGTTTTACTGGGAAATACATCAACCAAGAGTTCAGGTGAGGAGACTATCTTACAATTTCTTGTTATGATGTAGTCTAATGGTGTGATGATGCCTTGATATTAATCATGTTTGCTGTATCATGCTCAAAATATGGCTTTTCAACATCACTTCCAGCAAGTACAAAAGAGGACCAAAGAGAGCCCATTTTCAAGGAGTTAGTATCAATATTGCATAAAGGAGGGTGGTATCCTAGCAAAGAGTCTGCCTCCCCGGAGAGAACCCAAGACCAGCAGGTCCACAGCGTGTTGAGGAGCATCATGGGAAGTCTGAAGACCCTGGGCCTCCTGCCCAGTAAGAGCATGGGCCTCCCCTCCCTCCAGAAGCCTGTGGACAGGCACCGTCTGTCAGGTTTCCTCTACAATATCTCCATGTACCTCCAGGAGATGGGTGCTGAGATGGAGGAGCGACAGCTCATCTCTGACGAGGAACAACTGTGGGAGAAGGTATTGCAGTCCTTTATCCAGTCAGAGGGGGGCACTGCGCTGAGCCAGTGGGACAGCCGGGAGCCCCCCAGGCCCAGCGTCAGACTCCAGGACTGGTTCCTGTCCCTGAGAGGCAGCCCTCACTTGGACGGGCTACTGGGGCTTCTGCAGAGCCTTATGTCCCTGTCTGAGCGGCAATCCCACAGGCCCCTGCTTGACTTCCTGTCCCAGAACTGGAGGACAGTGAGTGCTCTGCTGGAGGTGGCCCTGCAGGCGCTGGTCAGCGGGACCTATGGCCAGGCCAGCGCCGGGCTGCAGGGCTTCATCTGTGCCCTGAGGGGCCACAGTGAATGTGCCTTCAGTGTCAGCTGGCTAACACAGTTCCTCCGCTTCATAGAGACACGCAACTGGAAGCCCATGGTGAACCTGCACCCTGCGGGGATGGGGGCCGATCAGAGAGGGGGCTCGGCTGCTTTTGAGCGCCTGAAACCTTTCAGCATGCCCCCCAAGGTCCTGAGAGAGGAAGGGTTGTCTGGGAATGCCACTCAAGGCAACGTTGGGGACAGAAGGGACATGGGGGGAGACCTGGACTCCCTTCATACACTGCTCCTGCAGGCTTTATCACGCTCCGATGGGGGGCAGAGGGCGGGGCAGCTGGCAGAGCAAAACCCTGCCCTGCTGCAGGGTTTGGACGGCCTCAGAAGGGGATTCTTGCACAGGGTGGGCAGCTCAGTGTACGGCAACCTGAGGAGAAAGGTGTCCCGTGTTACCATGGCGCTGCTTGATGATGTCAGCAGCGTGGTGGACGTGCCACAGCCCAAACATAAGGGCAGATGCGCCGTAGGTGAGTCCATGATGCTCACCATCACCAAAAGGTTGGGGTCAGTTCCATTTCAATTTAGTCAATTCAGTGGATGAGCTTTAAATTCAATTCAATTCAATGTTCCTATTTCTTTCCTTGAGGATTTTGAGATTTCACTGAATTCAACTGGAATTGTGCCTCGACCCTGGTGGCTAGCTATACTAAACAAAAATATAAACTCAACATGCAACAATTTAAAATATTTTACTGAGTTACACTTCATTGAATGAAATCAGTCAATTGAAATAAATTCATTAGGCCATAATCTATGGATTTCACATAACTGGGCAGGGACGCAGCCCTGGGAGGGCATAGGCCCACCCACATGGGAGCCAGGCCCAGCCAATCAGAATGAGTTCTTCCCCACAAAAGGGCTTTTTACAGACAGAAATAATCTCAGATGTGGCGGTCCTGGGCTAGCGTGGTCACACGTGGGCTGTGGTTGTGAGGCCGGTTGGATTTAATTGAACCTTTATTTAACTAGGCAAGTCAGTTAAGAACAAATACTTATTTACAATGACGGCCTACCCCAGACGACGCTGGGCCAATTGTGCACCACCCTATGGGACTCCCAATCATGGCAGGATGTGATACAGCCTGGATTCAAACCAGGGACTGTACTGACGACTCTTGCACTGAGATGCAGTGCTTTAGACTGCTGCGCCACTCAGGATGGTCTGCTAAATTCTCTAAAACTATGTTGGAGGCAGCTTATGGTAGATAAATTAACATTCAATTATCTGGCAACAGCTCTGTTGATATTCCTGCAGTCAGCATGCCAATTGCACACTCTCTCAAAAGAGACATCTGTGGCATTGTGCTGTGTGACAAAACTGCACATTTTATTGTTACCAGCACAAGGTGCACCTGTGTAATTAATGATCATGCTGTTTAATAAGCTTCTTGATATGACACATCTATCCAGGTGGATAGATTATTTTGGCTAAGGAGAAATGCTCACTAACAGCGATGTAAAGAAATTTATGCACAACATTTGAGAGAAATAAGCTTTTTGTGCATATGGAACATTTCTGGGTTCTTTTATTTCAGCTCATGAAAAATGGGACCAACACTTAACATGTTGCGTTTATATCTTTGTCCAGTATACCTGCTCTTACTTTTACTGTTCTTATAAAACATGTCAGAGACGGGTCATACATGTTGATCAAAGTCTCTTGAATTTAATTTCCATTCATACTAAGCTGATAATATGTCTCAAACAGCTCTTACTCATTAGTCGTGAATGATTTAGAGTGAAACATATGACACATGAGAGTGTTTGGACTGACACTGCTTTAAAATCATAATGGCCATGTTAGTCATTGAGAGGATCGGTGTTACCCTGCATCCCATGCCCTAGCTAATCTCTCTGTCCTCTCATTGATGCCAGTAACACTATCTCCTGGGCATTGTGAGCCCAGCTATGCTGTTACATCAAGCCTGATTGTATAGTGCAAATCACTTTTTCCACCATTGATCTACCATAATATTCACTAGCTCTCTTACACTGTCTGTGATTTTCCATTAAAGTCCCTTTTATCCATCTTTGCAAAGGTGACCTGAGACAGCTAATCTTATGGTAAGTAATCGAGAGAAAAAAACAAATCTTATAATATAAACTACAGTATGGACAAATATATCATACATCATGATGGTTTCATTTGATCATTTTCCCTCAAAAAGAATATGAGGTTAATAGAAAATATGTTTTTGTCATATCATAGTTCACCATTCTCTCTCCCCCTGTCTGTGACTTGTAGGGGGATCAGACATAATATCACGTGGAATGCTCAGGCTCTGGGCTTCAACTCGCAGGGCCCTCCCAGCACCCCATCCTTCCTCTCCTGCCCCTCCATAGAGGGTGAGAGAGGGGACCCCAGACCCCCACCACGCCCCTCTCGCCCTAGACCAGCCCTGTCACCCCGCAGGGTGCCCAAACAGAAACATCCACCCAGCTCAACCCCATTACCCCGCCGTTCCCGTCTCCTCAAGCCCCAGTCTGAGGCAGTAGAAGTTGGCCACAGCCACCTGAGAGAGATGGGGTACTTTGCCTCAGCAGAGATCCTGGAAGCAGCGTGTAACGCCTCTATCCCAGGCCTAACAGGTGTGTCCAACTTCACTGTGTTCCTCTACTGTAACCTGTTTGACGGGGACGATGGGTCTGTGGACCCGGAGGTGGGTCAGGTGGGACCCGACCTACACGCCACATGTTCTGATGCTGCCTGGTACCTGTCTGCAGCCGAGGATGACTTCTTGTGGGTCCACGTCTGCAGCGAGTTCTTCACCCACCAGTTCAACAACACTGTGTGCGCCAACTCCTCCTTTTGGATGCAGAGAGCACACCAGGTACAGTCCATGATTAAACCCCACTTCTGAATGCAAAAGAGTTGGGTTCTCAACTCACTTTTTTAACTTCTCCACAATGTCTAACTACATTCTGCCTGTGATGTTTGCAGGCTGCAGACATGAAGGACTACCACTACTTCAACCAGTCCAGTATAGGTGACCTGTGTGTGCAGCTGTCAGGGGAGGTGGTGGAGGGCAGAGGCAGCCCAGGGCCTGACGAAGCCTGCCTGGCCCAGCTGGGCACCAGGTCCCTCAGCGCCCAGGACTTCAGACGCTGCTTCCTGCCCAACATTTCTGCTCTGGTCTCAGCCCTGTGTGGCAGCGATTCCCCTGAAGCCCATCCCTCCTACACATCCCTTCCGGAGGGCAGCTGGGCTGCAGAGTACTGCTCCAGGCTCCACAACTCCTCCCACCCTGAATCCATAGAAGACACATGTAACTACAGGAAGTGGAGCCTGCAGCATTTCACCAACGCCACCCTACTGGAGCTCTGTGGCAGTACAGAGGGGCTGAGGGAGTATGTTTGTAGCAATGCCACCCTCTACCGCCGTCTACTCTCAGCCTATCCTCAGCTCTCTGACCTTTGCGTTGACTTGGATGTAGAACAAGAGGACAGGAAGTGTTTCCTCCAGTGGTTCTTTGACATGCTCCCGGCGCCGTACGACTTTGACACATCACAGCTGTGTGTGAGTCCTGCTCCGCTGCTGGTGGAGGCACTGCAGAGGCTGAGTGTGTGTGAGGTGGATGGGGGTGAGCGAGGAAGCTGGGTGGGGGCTGTGGGGTACGTGCTGAGGGTACTGGACTTTGTGGTGGGGCTCTCGGCAGGGCTGGATGAGGGGGAGGGGGAGGTGAGGCAGGGCCTGGGTCAGGCCATCCTCCTCTCCAGTCTCCTTGACAACGCCTCATTCTGGGCGACTCTGCGTCCCGACGCCTCACTGAGCGTGCTCCAAACCGTGGGCTTGTTCTTGCGCATGGAGCAGAGCGCAGCTCTCAAAGAGGACCTGCTCAGCTGCTTCAGTGTAAGCCACATACCTTATACACAGAACACATACACATAGACACATGAAGGTAATGTGAATGCCTCCTCTGTTCTGACAGCCTGTATTATGGGACCTCATTGAGCGAGAGGACAACTCCTCTGCCCTCAGAGTCCTAATGCAGGTACTGTACACCTTTATAAAACGGTTAGTTGGGATCTTAGATGCAGATTGACTGGTTACCTGTATTAAGGTGAACATTGTTTTCTCTCCAGGAGTACCTCCAAATGCCCAGGGAGAGTATCCGCACACTGGTGATGTCAGCAGAGAAAGATGCAGTGAAGAGGTTTCTGTCTCACATGCACCAGAGCTGGGACCAGCTGCACGTAGAGACCACTCAGGTTTGTCCTCAACACTCTCAGTTTAGCAATGGATGCTGGAAAGTAGGGATGTTACTGCTACTGTCAATAAAGAGCACTGTCTCCCCCAGTCCTCTCAGAGAGAACTGCAGGCCATGGAGACCATGACGTCTGCCTTCATCCACAAGTTCCCTCGTGTGACCCCTGACCTCTTCGTCGACCTATCACAGTTTATACCTTTCATGTCTGTCTCTGACATCATGAGCTTCCCCACCTCCCTGATGGTCAACACCAGCGTGTGAGTTACTAGGCCTGAGCTGCCATTTTAAGCCAAAGGTCAAAGGTAATCGTGTTGACTGGTTCTGTGTTGAATCATAGGTTGATGGCGATCCGTGACCACAGCACAGAGATGAAGTCTCCACAGAAACAGGCGTTTGTGAAGAGGCTCCTGCAGTCCAGTGTGGTGGGAGATGTCCCTTCCTGGCCACCGTACTTCCTCAGCTCCATCCTCCCACTGCTCCCACACCTCCCAGTCAGCCAATTTCAGCAGCTGACATCAGACCAGGTTACACATCTCATTCCTTATCTACTCTACAGATATTTTCATTTAGTATTGTGTACTGCATTGGCATTACTCTGTCATCATGTCCCTCCTTAAGCTGAGTCCCCTGGTGGAGTTTCTGGGAAACACTAGTCTGGATGGAACAAGGGGTCGTCATGTTCTACGGACTCTATTCATTAAAAAAAGGAACTTCACCAGTGATAACATATCGAGGTAGGGTCTTTTGTCTCAAGTTGTAACCTATTCCGCATATAGTGCTCTAGTTCTGACCAGAGCCACAGTGTCCCTTTGTGCAGTTACCAGTGTATTATACCAGAGAGACGAGGGCATTATTTCTCAACAGGCTGGGAGTTCTGGTTTGTTACCTGAAACCAGAGGAGCTGCGTCCGTTTCTGCTGGCTGCCCCTGTGTCCTCTGCTCTTTGGCAGCAGCTAGCTCTCTGTGTGTCTGAGGGACTCATCAGTGCTTCAGGCAGGGTGAGAGAGAATTGCATGTAAAAAATTGGGATGTACTCCAAAAGTTCCAAGTTCATTTTGACAATTTTTTCCTCCAACACACCTGTTAGGATATCAGTAAAAATGCCATTTGTATATGTATACAGTCCATATCATATGTGAGGGGCTCTGACCCTGTCGATCCTGCTCTTGCCATGTTCAGCTGTCTCTCTGGCTGGTCCAGGCGGTGCGGCCTCTGAACGCCAGCACTCTACCTCCTCCAGCACTGGCCACCCTCAGGGGCCTACTGCCCCAGCTAGGGGCTTCCTTCCTGCAGTCACTGCCCTCACTACAGCTCTTGGACCTGCTAACACAACCAGGTCTGCCCAGCTTCTCCCCAGCACAGGTCAGCACTGCATGGACTATGCCTACACACTGAATCTACCGGTATGTTGTTGTCTGCTGAGCGAACATTACATGTTGTTTTTAACTTCCCCCAGGCTTTCCAGATATTATCTAAAATTTCACAAGACACAAATGTAAGTAAAGGCTTATTAGTGACCTCTTCAGTTATGTTTTAATCTACACAGCTTGTTGTGCATTCTTACAAGGCCATATTTCCATGGTGATCCTCTCCTTGTCAGCTCACCATGGATACACTGTGCAGGCTGAAGCCCTTACTGCCTGGCCTGTCCCCTGCTGTGCTCAGAGGCATACACTGGTCTGAGATCAGTGGAACCACTCACTGCGAATGCTGGAGCACTCTACTGCCTGACCTGAAGCCTGCCCATAGAGCCATGCTCCACAGGGCACTGCAGGAGGTAAGGTGCTCTTGTTTCTCTGTGGGGAGATTACTTTCTCCTCTCTGCCAAACGGTTCTTTATTCATCATTTCCAGTGGCTCTACATTGTCTTTCTTACCACACTGAGAGCAAATGATGACACAGTAAAGATATGGAATTTAAATGCTAACAAACCAATTATGCTGTCAATCATCAACTACCTTATATGCCTAAACGGCTAGTCATTGTGAATTTACCTGGAAGTAATTCCATAAGTACAGTAGTTAACCTATTATCAATTACTATTACTCAGGCACATATTCAATTGTTTATTCCATTGCTTAAAAAAAGGCTTTAGCCAGCAACTCAAGGAACTTCACAGCGCAGCTCCAATGTCTCCTGCCGTTTGCGCCCCTGAGGGAGCTGATAGAGGTTCTGGATGGAGAGACATTCCTGAGAGATATGAGCCTGTACAGAGACCTGCCCTGGTCCCCCCAACAGGTGCACATCCATCTCCACTATGCTCCGTCTGAACATACAACACTACTTAAACACACACTCCTTTGGCTATGGTATAGCATCATTACTGTTGAAAGCCATGCTGCCAAGCTGCCAGTGTGGGCCTGGGCTCCCATTAATCTGCAAATCATTGGTATTGCTTCAATTGAGCAATTCAGGATATTAATGCTCCATACGCCTCAGCCATCATCAAGCAAATTGGTTTGGATGTAGTACAATAGCCAGGAGGGGGAATATAAATGAGTAATGCCTACCCTAAATAGATTAGATTCCTTTCACCACCTGTTTTCTCTCTCACACACACTCTGTCTTTCTGAAATATATAGGCTCAGCTCCTTTTCAAGAGGACCCATCAATCTGAAATCATTACCAGAGACACTGTACAGTAAGTCAAATGTTATTAGGTGTCATGAGTATGTGCTGTGTTATTGAATATCATGTGATATTCATGCAAATCATTACATGACAAAATTGGAGACTCAGTCAGTACCCAGTTTCATTAGGTTTCTTACACCTGGATTACAAATGCAATGCAGTCTTCCAGATACAATTTATTCATCCAATCATCTATTTGGTCTTTAGGGACTTGGGTCATATTGCTGGTGGAATGAGCTGTGATTGGCTAAAGCTTTGGACCAATGAAACTGATTTTTCAGAGTTGCTTCAGTTTGTCAGTGAGTTGCCAGGAGGGGTGAGACCAGCTCTGGTGAGGAACCACAAGCAACACACATGGTATCCCCCGTGTCACCCTCCCCTCCTCTTTCATCTATATTTAGATACATCTTTCTTTGTCTATAGCATTTTATCTACCATTTCAAATATCAAGAAAAGTATTCATGGAATTCTTCAGAGCTTCCTATTTCATACTAGTTTGTTCAGATGTTTTGTGTTTTGTTACCAGAGGAAATGCGTTGTAGAGGAACTGCGGCAAAGACCAGAGGAAGACCTGGATGGTATAAGCCCCTGGTTTGCTGCAGAATTACCGTACGATATCATTCACTCCAAAATATATTGTATAAATGGTCCAACATTTAATCTTTCTCTATACAAGATGAATCTAACCAGATTCCTGCTGTCCCAGGGTGAACCTGATTGAGAGCCTGTCTAATACTTCACTGACAGCCGTCCTGGCTCACATTCAGCAGCACTTTGTGGACTTCCTCAAGCTGCCCCGTCATAAGCAGATGGCCTTAGCAGAAAAGACCATCACTGTGCTGGTGAGGAGAGACTATAATATTATTAGCACGAAATCCTCCTGATTAATAAAACATACACACAATTCATCCAAACATAATGATACAGGGTTGCATGGCATTACAATACTTAATAATCAGCTAAACGGATTGTGCTTTGTTGTCATCTGTAGTCATTACCTGCAGTAATTATACCTTAGTAACTGTTATGGTGTGTCCACCCAGGGCAACTCTCAGGGCCTGGCCGAGGGGGAGCTCAGGGGGGCCTCTGTGGACCTCCTGGGGCCCCTGTTGCCCTTCCTGGACAGGGACACCCTGGGGCTGGTGGACAGAGGGGACCTGGGGCTGCGGCTGGATGAGCTGAGGGGGTACTGCCTGCCCTGGGACACCCTGAAGGACATGGCTGCTCTGCTTACTGGGAGAGACCTGCTGGGGTGAGAGACAGCTGGGTCTCTTTTAGGGGATGGTAGAGTGGGAGACCTGGAGTGGTTGTGAGCTGGTTATGGCAGCACTGGGCTTGTGGGTATGTCATGTATGCATTTATAACAGAAATCTGGTGTGTGTATGTGTGTGTTTATTGTAGAGAGGCATCGGCCTGGACGGTTGGTGATGTGGAGCTTGTTGGCAGACTGTTATTTACTCTCTCTCCAAAACAGATCAACTCCATCCCACTGGTGAGGGCTCCAATGGGCGAAACATCAAATTATAATGACTATCACTTTATCATTGGGAGATGACTAATAAAGCCCTACAGTACTGTATGTGTGTACTTTTAGCAGGATGTGCTAAGTGTGTTTTTCTACCATATATCAGGTGGTGCTAAGTGCAGACACGGTGGAGGAGGTTCTGGCAGGTCAGTGGCGCTGGGAGAACAGTGATGTGGGTCAGGTCTGTGCGTCCCAGTGTGTGGACCAGCATGGCCAGAGAGAGAGGATCCACAGCCTCATACGAGGGGTCGTCAGAGCACAGAGCAGGAGGAGAAAAGGTCATCATTGATCCACTCTCTATATCACAAATGTATCATACCCACTAGCTCTGAAGGGAAAGCTTGATGATAATGCATTGTGGTTCTAAACTCATTACGGTCTCATGTCATCTATCCAGTGCCAGTCCCAAGCTGTGGTGACATAAGAGGCACCTTCCCCTCAGCATGGACAGCCAATCAGCTGAGCCGGATGGCGGGGGAGGAGTTGAGGCAGTGCACAGAGGTCATAGGTCAGGACGCTTCACTGAGCCCTGACCGGCGCAGAGCACTGTGGGTAAAGCTCAGGCAGGTTAGTTTTAGAACATCAGAGACGTTTTGGTTTTCATCACTGCCTACTAAAGATTGGAAACGTGTTGTGTATCTTGTGCACTATCCTTCACCCTCCTCCAGGCCTACAGTCCAGTTAGAGGCCTGAGGCCAGAGCAGGTCCTGGGGCTGGGCTGTCTGGTCACTGAGCTGGGGGAGAGGGAGCTCCAGGACACTAACCTGACTGACCTGGGTGTCCTGGCCTACCTGGGGGCTCTGACCGACTGGAGCCCAAAAAAGGTGACGAGGCTCCCATATTCCAATCTCACGTGTGATATTTGTAGTGTGGAGGGTTGCCCATTTCTGGTGTAGGTTGTTTGACTCTCCAACCCTGTGTCTCGTTTCAGATGAGAGCAGCAGTTGTTGGTGTGATGCGGAAGCGGAAGTTGAAGGTGGAGCAGCTCGGAGCTGTAGAAGTGGCTTCTCTAGGACACCTGCTCTGTGGTTTCACACTGTCAGAGATCAACAGACTGGACCCCTACAACCTCAGGTCAGTCATGTATTAAAAATACACACTTTATTTTAACCACAGAAATATTAGATTACATACCTTGTGAATAAAGCTTAGCCTATAGTGCAAAAGGCAAAAATGTCATTTTTTGCTGTCTGATTCCACTTGGTGATAATGCTTCCATCAACCCAGTCCTAATGAGTCCTCCTGCTGTTTGACTGACAGCATGGCTGCTCTGTTTCTGAGGGAGCTGGCCCTGCCGTGTTCAGAGCAGCAAATGGAGGCTCTGACCGCCCGTCTCTCCAGTCCTCAGGCCTTTGGCCCCGTCAGTACCTGGGGCCCAGAGGTCTTCACTGAGATCGGCACACTAGCAGGTACAGCTGTTCAAATGGGGCAGGGGTTTAAACTCAGAAATCTTTGTTGTAAATTCAGTATATTTGATCCTTAAATCTAAGGAATAGTTAGTTAGTAGTGACCGGTGAATCCACCCCTCTCGCACGCACACTCATTTCATGGGTCCTCTCACCCTCCCTCCCTCTCTCTGTCTAGCGGGTCTGGAGGACATGGTTCTATCTGCTCTGGTACAGGAGCAGGTGGAGGGGCTCATACCCGACGCTATCGCCCTGATTCCCCCCACAAAGATGGCTGTGAGTCTCTCTATGGTTCATCTCAGGATACTTAAGAGCTGATTTGGATAATGCTGTTTACATATTGCTCTCCAAACCACATCCCATTTTGTTAGTTGATGCACGATGTGTGTGTGTGTGTTTGTCAGGTGGTATTCAGTGCGGTCCAGTTGTCATGGCTGAATGTGGAGCAGGCGTGGGTGGTCACAGAGAAGCAGTGGGCGGAGCTGAACAGTGGGCAGAGACATGCCTTGGGCCTGGCGCAGTATGAGGGGGATGTCCTGTTAGAGCACAGAGGTAATAGCATACCAATATCATCATAATGTCATGTTTAACAGTAACTATATGGTATGGGTTTTGTTTGCGTCCACAGGGAGGAATGTGGCCCCGGCAACACGGTCAGCTGACAGCCTCACTGTGTGCTTATTGTCTCTATGCTGTATGTTATGGCAACTATCGTAAAACACACAGTAACCCATTTGTATTTATTTGTTCTTTGACCTTTTATCGAAATGTAACATTTGTACTTAAAAATAAACCGAACATTTTGAACTGTGTTCCATTTGTATCCTGGAATGAACCCTTCACCTCATGCTATTTTAATGCCTGACATACTCTGCATGCATCATTCTGATGCGTCTGTGTGTTTGGGAGTATGCTACTCTGTTAATGTGGTTACAGTGTGGAGGGCATTCGTTAAATTCAATGTAAAAGCACCTCTCGGAAAATAGGGCAGTAGGACACAATTCAGAGAATTAGATGCAATATGGTGACGGCAAGCACCTCATTTTGTATAGTACACAATAATTACTAGTCGCTCCCCAAGTTTAATTTGAATGTATTGATATATGCAGTGGGGAGAACAAGTATTTGATAACCTGCAAAATCAGCAGTATTTCCTACTTACAAAGCATGTAGAGGTCTGTAATTTTTATCATAGGTACACTTCAACTGTGAGAGACGGAATCTAAAACAAAAATCCAGAAAATCACATTGTATAATTTTTAAGTAATTAATTAGCATTTTATTGCATGACATACTATAAGTATTTGATACATCAGAAAATAAGAACTTAATATTTGGTACATAAACCTTTGTTTGCAATTACAGAGATCATACGTTTCCTGTAGTTCTTGACCAGGTTTGCACACACTGCAGCAGGGATTTTGTCCCACTCCTCCATACAGACCTTCTCCAGATCCTTCAGGTTTCGGGGCTGTCGCTGGGCAATACAGACTTTCAGCTCCCTCCAAAGATTTTTTATTGGGTTCAGGTCTGGAGACTGGCTAGGCCACTCCAGGACCTTGAGATGCTTCTTACGGAGCCACTCCTTAGTTGCCCTGGCTGTGTGTTTCAGGTCGTTGTCATGCTGGAAGACCCAGCCACGACCCATCTTCAATGCTCTTACTGAGGGAAGGAGGTTGTTGGCCAAGATCTCGCGATACATGGCCCCATCCATCCTCCCCTCAATACGGTGCAGTCGTCCTGTCCCCTTTGCAGAAAGCATCCCCAAAGAATGATGTTTCCATCTCCATGCATCCCTGTTGGGATGGTGTTCTTGGTGTTGTACTCATCCTTCAATCACGGCGAGTGGAGTTTAGACCAAAAAGCTCTATTTTTGTCTCATCAGACCACATGACCTTCTCCCATTCCTCCTCTGGATCATCCAGATGGTCATTGGCAAACTTCAGACGGGCCTGGACATGCGCTGGGTTGAGCAGGGGACCTTGCGTGCGCTGCAGGATTTTAATCCATGACGGCGTAGTGTGTTACTAATGGTTTTCTTTGAGACTGTGGTCCCAGCTCTCTTCAGGTCATTGACCAGGTCCTGCCGTGTAGTTCTGGGCTGATCCCTCACCTTCCTCATGATCATTGATGCCCCACAAGGTGAGATCTTGCATGGAGCCCCAGACAGAGGGTGATTGACCATCATCTTGAACTTCTTCTATTTTCTAATAATTGCGCCAACAGTTGTTGCCTTCTCACCAAGCTGCTTGCCTATTGTCCTGTAGCCCATCCCAGCCTTGTGCAGGTCTACAATTTTATCCCCGATGTCCTTACACAGCTCTCTAGTTTTGGCCATTGTGGAGAGGTTGGAGTCTGTTTGATTGAGTGTGTGGACAGGTGTCTTTTATACAGGTAACGAGTTCAAACAGGTGCAGTTAATACAGGTAATGAGTGGAGAACAGGAGGGCTTCTTAAAGAAAAGCTAACAGGTCTGTGAGAGCCGGAATTCTTACTGGTTGGTAGGTGATCAAATACTTATGTCATGCAATAAAATGCAAATTAATTACTTAAAAATCATACAATGCGATTTTCTGGATTTTTGTTTTAGATTCCGTCTCTCACAGTTGAAGTGTACCTATGATAAAAATCACAGACTTCTACATGCTTTGGAAGTAGGAAAACCTGCAAAATCGGCAGTGTATCAAATACTTGTTCTCCCCACTGTAGCTGAAGAGTTTATAGCTGCTATTCAGGTAAAGTATTTGGAGGACCACAGTTAATGATTTGGATTTATATAGCTTTATTGAAGTATATTGTTTGTGAATGTAAAAATCGCAAGTCGGGGCATCTGCAAGGCCAGTCTCTCTCAACCTGAACTGAGATGGGTGCAGGGATTTGGATATCCTGATCTCGCTCCAGTCTCTTCTCACACACAATCAGGTATTTAACCCCATCAATCACATTCTGAACCAGCTGGACCTATATACAACACACAAACCCAGATAGCATTCTCTCTCAACACTCTACAACGGCCTATTAAAGCTGAATATTATGATTGTCACTTGTGCATTCTATTCTGTGATCAAGTGATGCAGTGTCTTACCTCTGACTAACCCAGTCTGGTCAGATTAGAGATGTCAAAGGTTGTGCCCACAGCTGCGGCGTCCACGCCACCCATACCTCACTTCTGCAGAAGCAGGTTGTCCAGTATCTTCTGAAAACAAGCATCCCAGTAAAAAACAAACAGAAAAACAGAGCATTTAGGATCCTGGAAGTTGAGAAGGACAGCTAAGCACAGAGATCCCCTGAGCAGTTTCTTCAGATGACTGTTCATGTGTCAACCCATAGGTGAGTGAGGTGGTAAGGGCCAGACCTTGCTGAGACGAGGCAGGTTGACCTGAGTCCAGTGCCCAGGTTGGAGGGGCAGGTGAGGATGTAACCCAGCCTCTTGCTCCACATGAACTCCCAGCCCTTCTCCACGATCAACCTCTCCACCTGGTGGTGATGACAACAACAGCTCATTAAAAGACAACAAAGTATGAAAGGTTCGTCACTTTAGACACAGTTAATGTGTGGGTGTAGGCAATGAATCCAATCACTGATTCTGCTGGGCTCACCTCCTTGAGTCCCCTGTAAAACCTCTCAAACACCCTCTTCATGTCGCTGCCCTTCTCCATCCAGATGATCAGGGTGTGGTCCTCCTCATTGATCCACAACAGGAAGTTCTCCTGGTTGTTGTGCCTTTCCACACCAACGGGTTATCTCCATACGTTTCAGCGCTTATAAAATGCTTTCTATTGTTTGGTTTTAGAGTTCTGCTTTTATCAAACCATTATACTTAACAAATGTCCTGTGCATCTGGCCAATCCCTGGCCATTCCTGCACAGGTCAAGATCGGGGACACTGGTATATCAAACAGGAAGTGATCCCGTGAACTCCAAAAACAAGTGCTAGGCATCTCAGTGATAGAATAAGGAAATGAAACAAATAAAATCAATTTTCCAACGCAATGTGTGGTGCAGTGTCTTTTCCTCACATCAATGAGCAGCTGCTGCTCCTAGTCAGTCATCTGTACTGTCCCTTGAGTTCCCCCTGCAGGCTGTTGAGGGTGTCCACCTCCCGGCACGCCGCCCAGCTACAGGCAGAGGGCAGGCTCAGATGCTCAGGCTCTTCCACGCGATGACGACACGTAGCACTCATCAAACTGACCTGCTCGGTTCTGATAAGAGACTCTGGTAAGTACTGGCTCACTTGAACAGTTTAGAATGTAGATATGTAGGTCTGGTACCTAGTCAACTGGGTGGTTGATGCAATGACATTTCTATACTTATATCCATGGACATTCCGATCATTCTGTACCTTGCTGGCATACAGGTCTGTGGGGAGAGATTGTGTATAAATGTATGGCCTTAAATAAATGAAACTTTCGTAACCAACAGCGATCACAAAGCAAGGGCTTCTGTGTTATTCTTTCCTTTCAATACTTCTCTCTACACACAAAAAGGTAGAATATTGGGAGACTCTGCTATTAAGAGTCTGCAGAGCACTTGCCTTCACTTCAAGGCAGAATTAAAAACTGCAGTTGATCCCCTTTCATCTAGGTTTTATCTGTATAACACATTTATAAGGAATGGGTGACACTCCAATATCTGTAGTAGCTTTAGAATATCTTTTTCACAGTGACCGCCATTAGATTTTTTTTTAAATGCACTGAAGTTCCAGCAAGATAGGTAGTAGGCATAACAATTCACTGTGAAAAGACACGGACCACACAGTCCGTTGTGATCCATCCCGATAGGACTCCTCGTCTCCGGCTACCATGCCAACAGTCTTTATGAAGGGGTGCCCAGGGTTGTCCAATCCTGTCTGGATAACATTGTCCATAGGCAAGGGAAGGTATGATGTGACTGGCCTTGCAGTTGTTGTGTTTGAGTAAATCAGGGAACTCTGAACTGTGAGAGAAATTGAAGGTTGGTCACACTATTGAAATAAGTACAGACAAAAAGGGGGTTCAGTGATAGCACACCCCTAATGAATGAATAGGTGATGGAGGCTGTGGACACTGGGATCTGTCCCTGTCTGTCTGGGATAATCCGGCATGGTACAGCCTCCTGATTTGAGCTCCTGTGGTGACATGCTCTCTGTTAAGAAAAAAAATCCCGCTGTAGCAAATGCCCATACTCCACTAAGAGACAGGAGTCCTATGTTGCACTTCCGAGAGGACAACAGCTTGAAGAAACCGCTTGCCATTTTCCCTGTGAAACATGAGGAGATTGCGTTACTGATACTAGCTGCTGTCCCCTTGAAAAGTACTACTGAATTACTACTCAAGATCTACACTAAACTACTTGATTGCTATTGAGATGTGTAGTAAACCAGTAGTGATTTATGTAGTAATTTAAGTACAGGTAATAATGAGTGATACATTGGGATGTTTCACTACATATTTCCTACTCAAATCACTACATAAATCTCCCTTAATGACTACTGTGCAGCTACTGAGCTTTTGGGTATCTACTACTTAAAATCTACACATACCCACATAATTCCTACATGTTCACTATTGGATTACCACACAACGCCTACACATTACTGATGTATGCCTACTCAATCCCTATTTAATTACTACTGCCAGTGCCATCTGTGTGTGTAGTGTCACTACTGAATTGCTTCTGATCCTTTTTAATTTCCTACATAAACCCTTTAGAATTACGATTGAAAACATTTACTACCGTTTATCTATTCAAAATCACTACTGACATCTTCTTGTTTCACTACTGTCACTACTAGACTAGTGCACGTTATTGCACTTTTTATTATTATTACATTAATTACATATTAAATTGCATATTTACACATTTTTGTTAAACCCTTCGAGGTCTTTGACTTAACTATCTTCAGATCCTCTTTTTTGTTGCAGTCACATTTCTCCACCATGTAACTTTTAGAAAATAAAGATATGCAGCAGTAATATGTAGGCATTGTGTAGTAATACAATTATAAGCCATTATTTGTCATCTGCTAACATAGGTCACATAAGACAACAAAGAAAAACATTTTATAAACAATGTTAAATCTTACCAACAATGGCCTCCAGTATTTTTATGTCGAGGGCCTCCTTGGCAACATGTCAAAAGAGATAAGAAGAATGGATAAGTACACCAATATGAAAATACTGTACATTTGCATACAAACACACTTATTAGGTATCATGAGGCTGCATACTGTGGCTACATTTCAATGGTGCTAGCAAAGAGCTAGGATAAACTCAATTACATCTCTATGACAACGGCTAACGCCTAAGACCGTTTTGGCTAGCAATCTTTTTGATGTGGTGAAAAGTTAAATCAACGACTAAACAACGACGTGAAAGTATTCATAAATCACGATGGAAAGATAATTTTCAGATGGTACCAGCATAAGGGTTATAAAAGCCAGGATGAGGAAGGATGGAAGATGATTACATTCGGGATTGTCAAAAACAGTAACGTTAGCTATCGAACAACAACAACCAAATACTTCCTGTCTTTTTCTGCGATCGCGAAAAGCCAGTGTAATCTGGCTGTACTGTTGTGACACTTATTTAATACCAACATCAAGTTGTAAACGCTCTACCTGATTACTAATGAAAAGCTGTGTAGTAAAGCTGTAGTGTTTCTACTACTTATTTACTAACAACATCAAGTAGTAAAACTCATGATTACATGATTACTACTTCAAACACTGGCTTTCCTACTGAACTCTACTTGTGTATCTGGAGCAGTGCATGAACTACACATTCACTACCCAATCCCTACATAGTCACTTCTACAACAAGCATAGGTTTTGTATAGTAATTCCATAGTACTTTTTCATGAGGGATTCAACTGTATCAAACATCATAACATATCAGAAAGTCTACAGTAATGTTAGCTAGCTTCCTTTTCACACTATGATGAGTGTTTAGGTCATATATTAGGCCTATTGTCCCTCCATCAGTAGATTCATATGATGGGTAATTTAAGGTATGTTGTCCTTAGCCTCTTGACTGGAGGACTATGGCTATACATATGAATCAAATAACACAGGCTGGTTTGCTAACCTAGATAGCTAGCAAGACTGGTTCGCATCAAATAGCGAATGTTGGATCAAATGTATTTATATAGCCCTTCTTCCATCAGCTGATATATCAAAGTGCTGTACATAAACCCAGCCTAAAACCCCAAACAGCAAGCAATGCAGGTGTAGAAGCACAGTGGCTAGGAAAAACTCCCTAGAAAGGCCAAAACCAAGGAAGAAACCTAGAGAGGAACCAGGCTATGAGTGGCCAGTCCTTTTCTGGCTGTGCCGGGTGGAGATTATAACAACATGGCCAAGATGTTCAAATGTTCATAAATGACCAGCATGGTCAAATAATAGTAATCACGGTGAACGGTCAGGGTTCCATAGCAGTGAACGGGTCAGGGTTCCATAGTTCTGCCGCTGGCAGAACAGTTGAAACTGGAGCAGCAGCAAGGCCAGGTGGACTGGGGACAACAAGGAGTCATCATGCCTGGTAGTCCTGAGGCATGGTCCTAGGGCTCAGGTCCTCCGAGAGAGAAAGAGAGAATTAGAGAGAGCATACTTAAATTCACACAGGACACCGGATAAGACAGGAGAAATACTCCAGATATAACAGACTGACCCTAGCCCCCCGACATAAACTACTGCAGCATAAATACTGGAGGCTGAGATAGGAGGGGTCAGGAGACACTGTGGGCCCATCCGATGATACCCCCGGACAGGGCCAAACAGGCAGGATATAACCCCACCCACTTTGCCAAAGCACAGCCCCCACACCACTAGAGGGATATCTTCAACCACCAACTTACCATCCTGAGACAAGGCCGAGTATAGCCAACAAAGATATCCGCCACGGCACAACCCAAAGGGGGCGCCAACCCAGAAAAGAAGACCACATCAGTGACTCAACCCACTCAAGGGACGCACCCCTCCTAGGGACAGCATGGAAGAGCACCAGTAAGCCAGTGACTCAGCCCCTGTAATAGGGTTAGAGGCATAGAATCCCAGTGGAGAGAGGGGAACCGGCCACGCAGAGACAGCAAGGGCGGTTCGTTGCTCCAGAGCCTTTCCGTTCACCTTCACACTCCTGGGCCAGACTGGACCTACTGAAGAGATGAGTCTTCAATAAAGACTTAAAGGTTGAGACCGAGTCTGCGTCTCTCACATGGGTAGGCAGACCATTCCATAAAAACGGAGCTCTATAGGAGAAAGCCCTGCCTCCAGCTGTTTGCTTACAAATTCTAGGGACAAATTTGGAGGCCTGCGTCCTGTGACCGTAGCGTACGTGTAGGTAGGTATGTACGGCAGGACCAAATCAGAAAGATAGGTAGGAGCAAGCCCATTTAATGCTTTGTAGGTTAGCAGTAAAACCTTGAAATCAGCCCTTGCCTTAACAGGAAGCCAGTGTAGGGAGGCTAGCGCTGGAGTAATATGATCACATTCTTTGGTTCTAGTCAGGATTCTAGCAGCCGTATTTAGCACTAACGGAAGTTTATTTAGTGCTTTATCCAGGTAGCCGGAAAGTAGAGCATTGCAGTAGTCTAACCTAGAAGTAACAAAAGCATGGATTAATTTTTCTGCATCATTTTTGTAAAGAAAATTTCAGATTTTTTCAATGTTACGTAAATGGAAAAAAGCTGTCCTTGAAACAGTCTTGATATGTTCGTCAAAAGAGAGATCAGTGCCCAGAGTAACGCCGAGGTCCTTCACAGTTTTATTTGAGACGACTGTACAACCATCAAGATTAATTGTCAGATTCAACAGAAGATCTCTTTGTTTCTTGGGACTTAGAACAAGCATCTCTGTTTTGTCTGAGTTTAAAAGTAGAAAGTTCACAGCCATCCACTTCCTTATGTCTGAAACATAGGCTTCCAGTGAGGGCAATTTTGGGGCTTCACCATGTTTCATTGAAATGTACAGCTGTGTGTCATCCGTATAGCAGTGAAAGTTAACATTACGTTTTCAAATGACATCCCCAGGTAGAATATATAGTGAAAACAATAGTGGTCCTAAAATGGAACCTTGAGGAGCACCGCAATTTACAGTTTATTTGTCAGAGGACAAACCATTCACAGAGACAAACTGATATCTTTCTGACAGATAAGATCTAAACCAGGCCAGAACTTGTCCGTGTAGACCAATTTGGGTTTCCAATCTCTCCAAAAGAATGTGGTGATCGATGGTATCAAAAGCAGCACTTAAGGTCTAGGAGCACAAGGACAGATGCAGAGCCTCGGTCTGACACCATTAAAAGGTAATTTGCCACCTTCACAAGTGCCACCTCAGTGCTATGATGGGGTCTAAAATAGAGGTCGACCGATTAATCGGAATGGCCGATTAATTAGGGCCAATTTCAAATTTTCATAACAAGCGGAAATCTGTATTTTTGGACACCAATTTAAAAAATAAATAGTTTACACCTTTATTTAATCTTTATTTAACTAGGCAAGTCAGTTAAGAAGACATTCTTACTTTCAATGACGGCCTAGGAACGCTGGGTTAACTGCCTTGTTCAGGGGCAAAACGACAGATTTTTACCTTGTCCGCTCGAGGATTCAATCTTACAACCTTACCGTTAACTAGTCCAATGCTCTAACCACCAGATTACATTGCACTCCACGAGGAGCCTGCCTGTTACGCGAATGCAGTAAGCCAAGGTAAGTTGCTAGCTAGCATTAAACTTATCTTATAAAAAACAATCAATCAATCATAAATCACCAGTTAACTACACATGGTTGATGATATTACTAGTTTATCTAGCATGTCCTGCGTTGCATATAATCGATGCGGTGCGTATTTGTGAAAAAAGACTGTCGTTGCTCCAATGTGTACCTAACCATAAACATCAATGCCTTTCTTAAAATCAATACACAAAAGTATATATTTTTAAACCTGCATATTTTGCTAAAAGAAATCCAGGTTAGCAGGCAATATTAACCAGGTGAAATTGTGTCACTTCTCTTGCGTTCATTGCACGCAGAGTCAGTGTATATGCAACAGTTTGGGCCACCTAATTTGCCAGAATTTTACATAATTATGACATAACATTGAAGGTTGTGCAATATAACAGGAATATTTAGACTTATGGATGCCACCCGTTTCCAGATTCGACCATATGAATGACCTAAGGCTCGTATTTCTGTGTGTTATTTTATAACTAAGTCTATGATTTGAGAGAGCAGTCTGACTGAGCGGTGGTAGGCACCAGCAGGCTCGTAAGCATTCATTCAAACAGCACTTTCGTGCATTTTGCCAGCAGCTCTTCGCAATGCTTCAAGCATTGCGCTGTTTATGACTTCAAGCCTATCAACTCCTGAGATTAGGCTGGTGTAACCGATGTGAAATGGCTAGCTAGTTAGTGGGGTGCGCGCTAATAGCGTTTCAAACGTCACTCGCTCTGAGACTTGGAGTGGTTGTTTCCCTTGCTCTGCATGGGTAACGCTGCTTTGAGGGTGGCTGTTGTCGTTGTGTTCCTGGTTCGAGCCCAGGTAGGAGCGAGGAGAGGGACGGAAGCTATACTGTTACACTGGCAATGCTAAAGTGCCTATAAGAACATCCAATAGTCAAAGGTTGATGAAATTCTAATGGTAGAGAGAAATAGTCCTATAATTCCTATAATAACTACAACCTAAAACTTCTTACCTGAGAATATTGAAGACTCATGTTAAAAGGAACCACCAGCTTTCATATGTTCTGAGCAAGGAACTTAAACGTTAGCTTTCTTACATGGCACATATTGCACTTTTACTTCTCCAACACTTTGTTTTTGCATTATTTAAACCAAATTGAACATGTTTCATTATTTATTTGAGGCTAAATTGAATTTATTGATGTATTATATTAAGTTAAAATAAGTGTTAATTCAGTATTGTTGTACATAGGAGGGCCAAGCACAGGAAGCAGCTCTTTCAGTAGTTTAGTTGGAATAGGGTCCAGTATGCACCTTGAAGGTTTAGAGGCCATGATTATTTTCATCATTGTGTCAAGAGATATAGTACTAAAACACTTGAGTGTCTCCCTTGATCCTGGGTCCTGGCAGAGTTGTGCAGCCTCAGGACAACTGAGCTTTGGAGGAATACCCAGGTTTAAAGAGGAGTCCGTAATTTGCTTTCTAATGATCATGATCTTTTCTTCAAAGAAGTTCATAAATGTATTACTGCTGAAGTGAAAGCCATCCTCTCTTGGGGAATGCTGCTTTTTAGTTAGCTTTGCGACAGTATCAAAAATAAATTTAGGATTGTTCTTATTTTCCTCAATTTAGTTGGAAAAATAGGATGATCGAGCAGCAGGGAGGGCTCTTCGATGCTGCACGGTACTGTCTTTCCAAGCTAGTTGGAAGACTTCCAGTTTGGTGTGGGACCATTTCCGTTCCAATTTTCTGGAAGCTTGCTTCAGAGCTCGGGAATTATCTGTATACCAGGGAGCTAGTGACAAATGTTTTTAGTTTTTAGGGGTGCAACTGCATCTAGGGTATTGCGCAAGGTTAAATTGAGTTCCTCAGTTAGGTGGTTAGCTGATTTTTGTCCTCTGACATTCTTGGGTAGGCAGAGGGAGTTGAAGGGCATCAAGGAATCTTTGGCTTGTCTGAGAATTTATAGCACGACTTTTGATGCTCCTTGGTTGGGGTTTGAGCAGATTATTTGTTGCGATTGCAAACATAATAAAATGGTGGTCCGATAGTCCAGGATTATGAGGAAAAACATTAAGATCCACAACATTTATTCCATGGGACAAAACTAGGTCCAGAGTATGACTGTGGCAGTGAGTAGGTCCGGAGACATGTTGGACAAAACCCACTGAGTCGATGATGGCTCCGAAAGCCTTTTGGAGGGTCTGTGGACCATTCCATGTGAAGTCACCAAAAATTTGAATATTATCTGCTATGACTACAAGGTCCGATAGGAATTCAGAGAACTCAGTGAGGAACGCTGTATATGGCCTAGGCCTGTAAACAGTAGCTATAAAAAATTATTGAGTAGGCTGCATAGATTTCATGACTAGAAGCTCAAAAGACAAAAACATGAATTTTTTTTGTAATTTGCTATCGTAAATGTTACATGCTGACCAGACTGGGCACGTCGCGTGCGCGAGAGTCGCAAAATAAATGTAGAAATCCATGTTAATTATTGCACCCACACTGCTCGCACCACGATGCCCAGGGCTAAAATAGAAGTCCTTTCTATTTCTGATGCAGATCACGCTGCAAGTCCTGCCTCTTCCATCTCCTCATTGGTTTATAGAAGCAGGTACCCACGTGCCATCTCCTCACTGGTTATACCCACGTGAGTGATTGAAAGACGAACTTTTTTGCCAATAGTCGTGGTAATATTATGAAAGTTTAGATGCAATCACCATATGAAAAAGCCTGGGAGGAGGAGAGATGACTAGAAACGATTCGGTTGGCCGTTTTAAGTGTGGATTAATTGTCAGAGTAGAGGACCTTGTGCATATCAGGTAAAATAACTCAACGTTTATATGCCAGGACAAATTAGCTAGCAACAGCAAGCTAGCTAAATAGGACAAATTAGCTAGCAAGTGCAAGGTAACTAGCTAAATTGCCATACATGTTTAATGCTTTTCGACCTGTCCCCAAATTAATGTCATTGGTTCAGAGTTTGTTTTGATATTTTAACCTGCGTGTCGTGATAGATTTTGGTGTAGTGGGACAAAATAAATGTATGCACAATGGCGCACGCTCGAAGCCGGTTTGGGTTCAGTGTTAGCAACACCTCCGCCTTTGCGGGAGATATGGTCACTAGTGTAACCAGGAGGTGAGGCCTCATTTAACACAGTACATTCATCAGGCTTAAGCCATGTTTCAGTCAGGCCAATCACATCAAGATATTGATCAGTGATTAGTTCATTGACTATAACTGCCTTGGAAGTGAGGGATCTAACGTTAAGTAGCCCTATTTTGAGATGTGAGGTATCACAATCTCTTTCAATAATGGCAGGAATGGAGGAGGTCTTTATTCTAGTGAGATTGCAAAGGCGAACACCTCCATGTTAGTTTTGCCCGCCCTAGGTCGAGGCACAGACACGGTCTTGTGAGGATTCTGTGTTATGCACTATAGCCCGTTACCATATGTGTGATTGAATATGATCTGCTGTTGGCTTGTGTGGATGTATGTGTTATGCAACATAGCTGACTTGAGACATTGTTAACAGTTTCAGGGCCATGGGCCTTTCTCGTGATGGAAAAATACAGAATAACATAAAAACGGACACATAAAGAACGTAGTGCCGGGAACAAACAGGCTTTTGTTAGATAACAGGAGCCAGGTGCGTGATAACTGTATTGAGCATGGGCGCATAGATATTCTACACAACTACTGACCGCTGAAGTGCCTAGGGGGCTGGGACCAGCTCGGGCGCCAACAATCAACAATAGGCTGAGTGAGTTTAAACCACGCCCAGTCTCTACTCTGACATTCCGGCTCGGAAGCAGGAACTACTTCTGTCAGAGTATATTATAATATCTTTGTCAGGAACAAGTCAGTTCTCTGTTTGCCCTGCGAGGTGTGACAGAGAGCCCATATATACAAAAATTGCATTTACCACTTATTGCTTAGCTAATAAAAAAATACATAGCACACAATGCGGTGACTCATTGTCATATTTATCCTGATACCAGATTTGATTGACGCAACACTAACAGTCTCAATGGGGATAGCTGAGCTGACTACACTGACCATGGTAGTGGCAGACTCCACTAAACTGGCAGGCTGGCTAACAGCCTGCTGCCTGGCCTGCATTCTTATTTCCTTGTGGAGCTAGAAGAGTTAGAGCCCTGTGTATGTTGGTAGATAAGATGAGAGCACCCCTCCAGCTAGGATGGAGTCCGTCACTCCTCAACAGGCCAGGCTTGGTCCCGTTTGTGGGTGAGTCCCAGAAAGAGGGCCAATTATCTACAAATGCTATCTTTTGGGAGGGGCAGAAAACAGTTTAACCAGCGATTGAGTTGTGAGACTCTGCTGTAGAGTTCATCACTCCCACTAACTGAGAGTGAGCCAGAGACAATTACTCGATGCCGACACATCTTTCTAGCAGATTTACATGCTGAAGCTATGTTACGCTTGGTGACCTCTGACGGTTTCATCCTAACATCGTTGGTGCCGACGTGGATAACAATATCCCTATACTCGCCAGTTTTAGCCAGCACCATCTTCAGATTAGCCTTAACGTCGGTAGCCTGGCCCCTGGTAAACAGTGTATGATCGCTGGATGATTCGTTTTAAGTCTAATACTGCGGGTAATGGAGTCGCCAATGACTGGGGTTTTCAATTTGTGAAAGCTAATGGTGGGAGGCTTCGGCGTCTCAGACCCCGTAACGGGAGGCGTAGAGACCAGAGAAGGCTCGACCTCTGACTCGCTGTTTACATGGGGAGAACCGGTTGAAAGTTTGTCGGCTGAATGAGCGACACCGGTTGAGCATTCCTACAGCATTTCCATCCAGAAGCCATGAGAAAGTTGTCTGGCTGCGGTGACCATGCGAGGGGATTTATACTACCATCTGTACAGACGCGGTTTCATCCTTTCCTACACTGAAATGACCTTTGCCTAACAGATTGCGTCTGAAGCTGGGCTTGCAGCACAGCTATCCTCGCCGTAAAGCGATCGTTCTCCTGTATATTATGAGTACAGCGACTGCAATTAGAAGGCATCATGTTAAATTTACTACTTAGCTTCGGCTGTTGGAGGTCCTAACCATGTCCAGATAAAGCGTCCGGAGTGAAAAAGTTGAATGAAAAAAAGTTGTGGGGGAAAAACTAAAAATATAAAACTGTAATTAAAAAGTAAAAACCGTAAAGTTAAAAAGGTAAGCAACAAAACGCACAGCAGCACGTAAACAAGTCTGCAAGTTGTGACCGGAAATGAGACGTTCAAGTTGGTTTGATAGGTTTAACACTAAAATGGGACATTTCATTTAACATTCTAGAACACAACTGATCGGGGGGCGCGCTGAACATAATTACTGCCAGTAGTCCAACCAGCCGCAAGATGGAGGTATTATTCCTAAAGGTTTTAGCTACACTTTTATTTGAGTCGACCACTGACCAATGTTCGGTGGAAGATTAAAACATTTTTCAAAATTCATTTTCAATCTATCTACTAACAGGGTTGCAGTTGTATTTAGCCTTGGAACAGACAAGCCAATATATGTATAATAATGTCGTTGATTGGCTGAGTAGGCTGGCGTAATTAAGCTACAGTTTGCACCAATGGTGCGACCTGCATGTCACGCGGTAGGCTAATCAACAGCGTGTGCATGACTACACGCTCCATCCTTTTGCAGCCATTAAATAGCAGTGAGCAGCTGTATACTTCAACAGAGCCAGGTGGGTTTTTGTCTGGGCAAAGGCAATTTAAAAGACTGGGGTGGAAGGGTTTGCTTCGTTTGAGTTCTTCTTGAAAGGCTCTTCAGCTCAGAGCTTTTGAAAACGAATTTGTAGTGGTTGTTTTAGGGTTGTGTGTGTGAGGGCCCTATTATTTAAAACCTAAACCATAATGTTATGCATATAGGCTATATTAAAATGCATATCTGATGCTCATCAAAATGAAAACATCTGGTCTTTGCACTACCCCCTAAAACAACAATTGTTAACACTGTGCAGACAATATTTGTTATAGATTATTCCAGCAGATGGCGCTACACTACTGTGTATATTACTCTTGAGCAGTAGGTGTGTCCAAATCCTGTGCATTTTCTCCTTGCCCTCGTTCGCCATGACGTATTTCCTGAGGGGCTATGTGATGTGGACCCCTCAGCTGTTTTGAGAGGGTTCATACAATTATGTTTTTATTTTATTTTGTAACCATTAACAATGTAGTATGATAGTTGTAAGACTATATTCGATGAATTAGTATATCGAAGAAGACAGGGGGTCATGCGTAATGTAAACGGGAATTGGTAAACCTACAGAATAAACCCTCTTAAGGCATTGGAAAGTTTCCTGATAATTGAGGCGCTCATGGGGTGTTTTGTACTGGTGTACCTTCGTTCCTGGAAGAGGCCAGACTAGTTGCTTAGTGCGAGGAGTGTGCTTTGCCTGTCATCGGCATTGCCTTGTCCCTATCAACGGAGACACTCGGGCTGTAACTGTCTGTGTCCGCCAAAAGGGCATTACGAGCCTGGCTGTAACGATAGCTGAAACATGACGCCGTCGACGTTGATCCCGGTTGTTGTTCTGTGAGAGTGGGTTTGTGTGCAATTATATTCCGATAACCGTCCAAATCGGAAAGATCAGAGAACCAGAAGGCTGGGATTAAACACGGGAAAAATTGTGTGAAAGAGCGCGTGCTCTGAGCGCCGCAGAATCGCAGTAGGCTACATTGTATCAAGTAGTTGTAGCTGATAACGCGATACAGTGTTGCTTCACTGAAATACCAGCGGGAGACGATTCAGGAACGTCTTGTATTCGAAGTTTATCGCCCAGCTGTATGCAGTTGTCAAGGACATTTGTGGTAAGTTGTCTTTTTTTTAATAGCAATAATAAGCCATTTCTGCTATGAACCACAATTGTTGTCATAAAATATAATGAAACTTGAATGGTTTAATGACACGTGGGATAACTTTTTGAGACACGAGCAGAAGTTTTATTTTATAGCCTAACTGGGCATGTTGACTCACTGGTATAACTGCCAAAAGAGGAGATATTCACTCTTTTGCGACCAACATTAAGAAAGCCGTCTTGAAATACTTTTTTAATTTGAATTGTAGCTTGGCTCCTTATGATTTGAAGAAGGATCTATTCGGCGGAGTAAACGCTATTACTGTAGCTTTGCTACTGTATATGATTAATCATTTTTCATGGTAATTTAATACTTGTGGCAGGGAATATTCATTATCTGCAAACAACATACAATGGAGTGTTAGAGGAAGCTCAAGACAAGAAGACAGTATATTGTAGTATGCTGTAAATGTTAACCTTAGGACCTGGATATTTTTTTGTGGATTGTGATACAAATGTATTGTAGTCATCACGTATTCAAGTGATTATCACCTTTAAGTGCCCCTGTCATGTCTCCATGTTAGAGTGTGTGTCAAAGCACAGCAGTCCTCTCCCGGAGTTACAATTAGTCTATGGGGAAAATGCAAATTCTGCAAATAACCACTGGGCTCTGTGAAAGTTCCTGTTTGAGATTTCTTGACTTTCTAGCCATTCTTCAACTCCTGAGCCAGTGGCCATGTTTTGATTGCTAGTAGGGAGACCTGACACCTCTGGCAGGGGAAAATGCTGAAGTATTCTAACCTTGGGAACTGCTCTGTGGTTTGCCAATGTTATCTCCTGTCAAGGGCAATAGCAGCATCACCATCTGCAGTTTGACTTACACTTTGTAGAATGTAATGTGTTTTCCATTTGGCCGTTGGTGACCCTTTTTAGATAATTTCAAGCAGAGTTATGAAATGTATGACTACTTGCTGATTTTGATTCACATTTATCTGTTAACACTTGTGCAGTTTTATAATATTTGCTGCCAAACCTTGACGTATGGTATCATTTACTCTGCTAACACTTATGAGCACTGGCAGCAAAATGGCTGGTTTCCCACTTTCTCCTGCGAGCAGTAAAGTAGTTGAGCTTTTGTTATTCCACGGTGTATGGTTTTTATACTGACATTAAACTCCGGCTGAACGGTTCAGTGCCCAGATGAGGTCACTAGGGGCGGGTGTACTTTGAGCCATGCATGTCTGTGAACGTTAAAGGGAGGCTTGGGGAAGGTGCACACCTCTGTCTGTGTGTGCTGCCTCCGCATCAGATCGGACTGCATCCGAATCACAACAACAACAACAACATTAGTCTGAAGCTCAAAGGTGAGCTGCATATTTTACAGCTTTTTCCCCCTTGAAAGTGTTAGTAATGTCATTTTGGAATGTCAGGTTCTTGTTTCTTGAGCTGTCAATCAGTGCATATTCCTGCTATTGTAACAGTGCGGTTCTTTCTGCCATTTATAGTTAAAGTTAAAATTGCCTTGTATTTGGTGGCTTTGGCCAAGTGTTCTGTCAGAATAATACATCCGTTCTGAAAGCTGAAGTTGTTCCACGTTTTCATACGGGTACTTTTTGTAGAGTTTTTAAAAATGGTGTAGTGATGAAAAGATTCATCACCCCCTCTAAAATATAATGATGTTGCTGGCCAGTACAACAGCAAAACAAGGCATTGCATAAAGTGGAAATGTTGCTGCTTGTTAGGTGGGTATGTTTTGTCGGGTCTATTGTAACAGCTGTAACAGAACACACTGCCTGGAGCACTGGACAGGGATTTGACAGCCACTCTGCCAATGGATTTCACATACCCTAGTATTTCAACTAGGTCTTTGAAAAGTTCTCATTGAATGAAAACATTTGATGCATTCCAGGTTAATTCAGATAATTATTTTGTCTTGTTTGTAGCCTCTTTAAACTGTAATGTTTTGGTTACTTTTGAGCTCAATTAACAAGTTGTTTTGCCAGAAGCTAATCACTCTGACCATGTGGTTGAGCAGGTTTTAAGACGATGCTTAATCTGGACCTATGCATTAGAGGTCGACCGATTTATGATTTTTCAACACTGATACCAATTATTGAAGGACCAAAAAAAGCCAATACCGATTAATCGGCTGATTTAAAAATAAAAAAAACGTGGTTTTTAAAATATATATATTATATGTATTTGTAATAATGACAATTACAACAATACTGAATGAACACTTATTTTAACTTAATATATATAACACATAAATAAAATCAATTTAGTCTCAAATAAATAATGAAACATGTTCAATTTGGTTTAAATAATGCAAAAACAAAGTGTTGGAGAAGAAAGTAAAAGTGCAATATGTGCCATGTAAGAAAGCTAACATTTAAGTTCCTTGCTCAGAACATGAGAATATATGAAAGCTGGTGGTTCCTTTTAACATGAGTCTTCAATATTCACAGGTAAGAAGTTTTAGGTTGTAGTTATTAAAGGAATTATAGGACTATTTCTCTCTATATCGTTTGTATTTCATATACCTTTGACTGTTAGATATTCTTATAGGCACTATAGTATTGCCAGCCCAATCTCAGGAGTTGATAGGCTTGAAGTCATAAACAGTGCTGTGCTTCATGCATCGGGAAGAGCTGCTGGCAAACACAGGAAAGTGCTGTTTGAATGAATGCTTACGAGCCTGCTGCTGTCTACCACCACTCAGTCAGACTGCTCTATCAAATATCAGATCATAGACTTAATTATAATATAATAAACACACAGAAATACAAGCCTTGGTTTCCGGATTTGACCATATTAATGACTTATCATTTCGAAAATAAAACATTTATTCTTTCAGTGAAATACGTAACTGTTCCGTATTTTGTCGAACGGGTGGCAACCCTAAGTCTAAATATTCCTGTTAAATTGCACAACCTTCAATGTTATGTCACAATTATGTATAATTCTGGAAAATGAATTACGGTCTTTGTTAAGAAGAAATGGTCTTCACACAGTTCGCAACGAGCCAAGGGGCCCAAACTACTGCATACACCCTGACGCGCTTTTGTTAAATCATCACCCGTTTGGCGAAGTAGGCTGTGACTCGATGATAAATGAACAGGCACCGCATTGATTATATGCAACACAGGACAACCATGTGTAGTTAACTAGTGATTATGTTAATATTGATGTTTTTTTATAAGATAAGTTTAATGCTAGCTCGCAACTTACTTTGGCTCCTTGCTGCACTCGCGTAACAGGTGGTCAGCCTGCCACGCAGTCTCCTCGTGGATTGCAATGTAATCGGCGTAATACCGATTTGTTATGAACTTGAAATCGGCCCTAATTAATCGTCCATGCCGATTTAAGCATTCGACCTCTCCTCTGCATTGTGTCTTTAGCATTGCATATAATTCTGTAAGTGAATCAAATCTTTGGGCACGAAGAAGTTTTGGTGTGCCTGAATAAATGTTTATTTTATGTAATGTTATTTGTGATGGAATTAGGATACTATAGTACAAATTTAAACATTTAGTTATGAGTCAGGAGGGATTTTTTGTCATCCCTATACATTTTCTGAAAGGCGCAGTCAGAAGTAGTTTTATAGCTAGATCAGTATTGAAGCGATTTTAACTGTGCCATGCTACTTTGTACCTCTGCCTGCTATTTTTATCTTTAATGGGTTGAATCCTCCAGGATTTTTCACCCAGCTTCTCATTTAGCATAATCATGCCATGCAACACTATCTCTCTGCTTTGTTTCTGCATTTCAAGACATTCTTTTTTCCAGCCGATCTGTAAATTGCATTTATTGGGATTCAAGTGCCAAAAGTGCTTCAAAGGGGAGCTGAGCCTTGCATGCTTTTTCATATTTTCTTCTTTCAAATTTCCTGTGTGGAACTTGAGCCTCCAAGGTTCCTCAGCCAGAGTCCTATCCCAGCTGAGGTCTCATAACTGACTGACTGCCAATGGCTAACACTCATCCTCATAGGGGAGATTTCAGCTGGTCGTCCCATCACTCTCTCTCTTGGACTCGCTCTGTAACTCATCATCCAATTTCCTTTTGAAAGATCGAGCTGGAAATGAAATGTTATGTTCGATGAAAAGTGTTCTTAGAAGGTTGAGGAACAGGTAGGGCTAGTGTTCTTTGTAGCTTTTTGCAGAGTTAATGGAAGGACGGAAGTCTCAAAGCAGCCTCAACCACATTCTCTGAAGTCAGCAGGCTAAATTTCTTAATTGGTTTCACTCTGAACACCTCTCATACTAGTGGTTAGGGATCTCTATGGGGTTGGACAGTTTACATTTTTTATTTATTTATTTTCCCCATGATTCCTGTTCACAATGCTCTTTACTTGGAAAAGTTTCTGACATCTCATGAGTGAAAACCTAGACTAGTCTAACCTAGACTAGTCATTGCTGGGTGAAAGTCTCTATCTTGGCTTACAGAAAAGAGGGGAAGTAGAGTTGCACATGTGTGATCATAAGCTTTGCATTATACATGGTAAGAGACATCCACTTCTCCACCACCTCCAGTGCTGAGAAAAGCCAAGAAGCAAAGTTAGGAGAGAAATAATTCTGGATTTGTTACTAGTTTGTCAGGTGAACAGCCTGTTGAAAAGTCTGCCACACACAAACCGTCTGCATTTGCAATCAACATTTTCATGCTATAGAAATTGGTATGGACTCTGTTTCCTTCAACTAATGATTCTTGTTTTCTTTCAAAGTGCCTTTTGTAATTCCAAATACAATACGTATTTAATTGTCATAGCTTCACTGAAAGGGAGAAGTAAGGACCTTGGACTCCTTTACCTCAAAAGTAATTACAGTCTGTTGTTAATCTGGTATTGTTCCCCTGTAAATGTTGATATCTTCACATCACTCCGCTCTCCTTTTGTAATGCTGTTGCAATGTAACAAGTGAGCAAACCTTGGCAGGATTGACGTCTCTCTGACAATACATACTGCTTCAGCTCACTATTACAGCACTCTGAATAGAAGTTGTAAGAGTTGTTGTTCTCATTGTGCTGAGCTCTGCTACATGTTTCTCTCTCTCTTCTTCGGTGATCCCGGTGCAGTGACTGTCCTGTGCGGTCTCTCTCCACCCCCGGCCTATCATAAAGACGCTGAGCTCAGGGACTGCGCTGCTGTAGGACCCCATGGCTCTGGGCCTTCCATCCTCCTCCATGGGCCCCTGGTCCCGGCTTGCTGAGCGGCTGCTGTTGGGGTTCCTGCTGGTGTCTGGGCTGGGCATGGCCCTTGGTCAGAGGGTTTACACCAACACATGGGCCGTCCACATCGCTGGAGGACCACACGAGGCTGACCTCATTGCCAGTAAACACGGCTTCGTCAACCATGGCAATGTGAGTTGTTGGGGATTCTTCACCCTCTTTTGTTTGTCTCTGTGTGTTTTGTCTAAGTGAATAATTAGGGAACATCTACTGCAGAAAGTGCTGCTCTAGACTGCTTTCCCACATTGCCTTTTAGTGCCAAAATACCTGACCTTAAATTGGCTTAAATATTTATTAGACTTGGAAGATGCCAGCCTCAGACACTCGGAACCAATTTAATTATATCACTTTACTATAGCAGGAAAAATACTTATCTTTAAAAAAATATTATATATCGGAGTAATATTGACGGTGTTGTTTGATATGTATTTCCAATATAACTTGTAAATAGCAGTGCTTCTTCTGGAGATTTAGGATAAATATTAGTTTACCATAGGCAGTGGTCCTTATAGAAACCCCTTGATGACTGAGTTTCAGTTCATCCATTCCAGAGAAATGACTCACCCAAACAGACTAAACACAGTTACCTGAACGACTGCAGCATTGCCTCTCCTGTTACTCTCTTACTGAGAGTGGCTGACCACAACCTCCATATGAATCAAATCACATTCTATTGTTCACATACACGTGTTTAGCAGATGTTATTGTGGGTGTAGTGAAATGCTTGAATCATACACCTGTGTGTGTCTGTGGAAATTTCTGCATTGTGTGAAAAGCAGAGTGATGCTTTCAGGACAGCTTTGATCTCATTGCTTAAGGGGAGGAGGCCTTCAAAGCACCCCCCCCCATATGCTCAGCCTGCTGTTTTGTTTGTGGTAAATGAGTTGATCAGAGAAATGCCCCCCTCCCATCTCTCTGACATGTTAGCATCCTCAACACTAACAGTCTTCCATGCTTTTCAGTTTCTGTTCAATTAAACATCCCACAAACTTTTTTCTGTGGTGGTCTTCCTTTGTCGCAGATGAGAGGCAAGTCATGGTACATTTCATGTGGCATTAACAGAACTTACTCCCCGTCTTCTCCTCAATGCGTTGTGTTGTGGCATTGTTTGCATAGCTGAGCTGTGTGTTTGACAGGAACAGATGATCCTATAGGAGCTTCCTGACTGGAACGCCCAATCAGAGCGTGGGTGAGATGGGACTTTGAACTATGAACTGCACGGTGCGGCTGAGGGAAGACTAACAGGCAGTGACAGGAATGGGACTCCGATCCAATGAGCAACACCACCAGGGTTTAGGTTTTCACTGTTTCTCTCCCTCCTTCCGTTTTGAGGACAATCTATGAATAATTAAGCTCTCCTTGGGATAGTTTGTTGTTGGTGCCCCAGTGGGGAGGTGCAAGAAATGAAACATTTCCTGTTTGTAAGTGGGCCATTTATATTCTCTGGTTGCTCCATCAGAAGACTTCAATGTGGGCATGATGAATATAATTACTTTGTTTTTTTGCCTCTGTCTTTTTGCATCCATTTCACATGTAACTTTTATAGCTTCCTTCCTGGTTAGCCTGTATCCTGCTAGGCAACTAAATCTCACGTCTTCTAGTTAGAGATCATTCGATGATTCATCTGGTCATGGAAAATATCAAGAGTGTAAGATAATTATTCCGGTGACATAAGGTGATACTGTTAGGTTTTTTATCATTCTGACATGTCTATGTTATAGTTTCCATACAGATTTTTTGTATGCTGCCTACTTTGGAGATGTAGTGGCTGTCAGTCAATTTCCTTTAAAATGCCCTTTTGCCTAAAGGTCTGTTTCATACTAATGACATGGGCAATAATGTTGATTTATCAAATAATGATCTGAATCACATAGTAAACATCAGCTTAGCCCTTTTTTAGAGCTCAGACGGACTCAATAAAGGTTGCAAATGGGGGGGAGAAAATCTATCAATGGTTTCTGAAAACTCACCAGAGAGAGATGAAATAAGATTGCTTAATCCCTTTGGGGAAAATATGTTGGGAAAATAACTGGGGAGGATTGTGAAATCACTAGCTAGTGAGCAAACACAAAATGGTTGCAAGAAAATATTATATATTTTTAGTGTTCTTTATAATATGTTTACATTGCATCCATGAACAGATTCTATTTTGGGCTATGGGAAGGTCAGACGATAAACCTTCCCTCACACTGACTCCTAGTTTGTATTTAGTGGGTGTATAATGTCAGTAATTGGTAGTGGTGTGGGCTTGTTGGCTGATATGTGGGTTACTGATTGGTTCTAATGGAAAGGGGGACCCAGTAATTCTTCCTTCTGAGGGAATTGAAGGAGAGTTTAATCAGCCTGCCCTGCCAGTGTGACCGGTGACCGGACCTAACGTGGTAGTTTGAGTTTATTTTATTTTTACAGGGACAGTGCACATTAATCAACGTTTCAGTAAAAGTGCCAGTTTTAGCCAGCCAGCTCATTTTCAACTGCAGTCCCTGAGCTTAGCTTAGTTTACCTCTGTAGCAGTCAGTCAACCAGGGACAGTAGTGGATATTTGGGGGGCGAGGTAAGGGATAGTTACTCCTTCTTCCACATCAACTGACCCCTCTTTCCCCTGTGTGATATGACAGTAATTGAAGAGCTTGGTCGTTTACGAAGCCAGGCTTCCTGCCCTGGGGCAGGCTTGGACTGTGGGTCTCTCTGTTGACAGATGTTAGGCTTCTCCATTTTAAAGACTATACCCCACCACTCCTCACAGGGCATCCATTTTTGATTAGGGCTCCCAGATCAGCCACCTCACTGTATTCCGACAGCATTTCTTACCGATCAACAGGAATGTTGCAAACTAATCAGTAATCTCACTGTGAAATGTCCAATGGCCTTGTTTTTACTGTGATTACTGGTAAGCCATTAACTATGTGTTGGCCATAAGGGAGTAAGGAATCCAGACATGACCATTAGAGACACTTACTCAGACTGTGTCCAGGAAACTGCGAGCTGTGTGTGGGCGTCTGTCTGTGTGACTGCTGAGTAGATTTGTCCCATCACCATAAAGGGATCTGAACATGTTGGAGACTTAAAAAGCTGTTTTGAGCCAAAATGGTGAAAAGTTTTGGGCCTCCGTTCGGCTGACCAAAGCCAAGTTTAGCCAAGCCTCATTGGTCAGATCAGTAACTCTACTCAGCTAATGTGCTTTACTCTGACCTTTTGCTCTGGCAAAAAACAACCCTATTTTCTCTACATGGTTATACCTGGCCCAGCCCCAGACCTACAGCGGGGAGGGACATGCTGTAATCACAACACTTCAGCTTTTATAAGCTCTTGTCCTCCACTTTAGAGTTGTCTGGAAATGGAGTCTGAAATGTAGTTACATTTTTTCTCTCCGCAGCAGTGTGGTATTGGAGTCTTCTCAGACTCCAATACCACACAGATTGCTCTTCCATTGCCCTCAGGACTCTTTGAGTAATAAGGCAGCCAACCTCCTCAATACAAGTGTGGCACTTCTGTGGTGTTTGCACCCCGTCTAATGGTATATATTTGGCCTTCATGTTTACTCAATTGCAGTGGGCTCCAGTTAGAGGACAAAGTTGACCCTGTCATGCTGTTAGCTTTCACACTGCTAGTGAGTACTCAGTCACTGTGTGTGTGATATTATAAAGCTACCACCTCCAATGTGGCTACAGGAAAACCACAGTGTTTTGACATCTGCATAGGCTGTTGTAAACATTTATCTTGACACCCAGATCAGCCACCTCACTAGTAGTTTCTACATGCCTCATCCTCTGTCTCTTATCAGCTTGGTGACGCACTGTGTGACCTTAACTCTCTCAGATCCAAATCATAAACCTGCCGGGAGGAAAAGGCCTTTCACAGGGTGACGTGGCATGAAACCTGCAAGCGTAGAAATTCCCAGCCAATGTATCCCTCGAAGATTGAACATCGCACCTAGAGCAGCACTGACTACAGCGGTGTTTGTTTTGTGGACAAGGCAAGGCCACAAACGGCATCAGGCAAGGTTGATCACTTGATGGGCTGTTGATGCAATGTGTGCAGCCCCCCCACTCATTAAAATAGACCATTAGGCAAAGGAGAGGGGGCCAACTGGGCACTAAGAGTGAGAGGGAGCGAGGAGCTCTGTACGGCCTGCTTGGCTGAATGAAGTGTGAGATGATTGGAGTATGGTAATGAAGGGAGCAGCGTTTTACATTTACGAGGGGGTGCTGGGGTGTAGAGCAGCGAGTCGGACGGCGGGTGCTGAACTCGCCATAGATGTGTGTGTGTGTGTGTGGTAAGGTCATGCTGGGGGTGTTCCGTCTGTATTTTGAAGGCCTTCCGGACTCATCTCATTACCATGTGGATCAGTGTGAGTATGTGTTCATCTGCTTTATCTAGCTGTATAGAAGGCCATGGCGTGAGCCCACAGCTGCATGGACTGTGGCCATACAGAACCATGACTACACCTTACTACATGGAACAGTCACATATGTTCAGCCAACAGTACATCATTTATGTGCCGTATCTGGAAGGAGATAAAACGATCATGCAGAAATGCAATAATACCATCATGCAGAGAGATTCTCTATTGAAATAGTTGTACTTAATGATCTTCCTGATGCAGTGAGGCATCCATCGCCAGTCATTGTGCAAAAGCAATTGTAGTAGATCTCTAATCAAAGCAGTGATTCTGCCTTCCCTGGACTGATGGTGAAGGAAACGAGGGTTGCGTGAGCAAGATCTGGTGAGGAATGGCATGCCCCAGCTGTGGTGTGGGGCTGGTGTGTGCAGGTGTTGTATTGAAGTGGGGAGAGGGCAGGGGGATCACAGGCTGCAGCTGAGGGGGTTTTATGACCCCCCCCTGATTGTCCCTGTAGAGTTCCCCTCCACCCCTGGGACTCAGCAGCTCTGGCCCCTGGCTGTTTTTTTTTTACAGCAATGAGCCACTGATGTCTCTGTTAAACGCAAGCACCTATTTCTAACTTCACTGTTAAAAGTGGATTTGATAGGTGGCCAAATGGCCCGAGAATATATACTTTTTCTCGTTGCGTGCTAGAGCTCTCCGACAATGCAGGTGTACTGCGGTAGTTGGCGTTTCTCAACTTTTGGTGTTTTGCCTAAGCTCTGTGTCTGGCCTGCCTGAGACGTCTCTACTCCATCATGCCTGAGACGTCTCTACTCCATCATGCCTGAGACGTCTCTACTCCATCATGCCTGAGACGTCTCTACTCCATCATGCCTGAGACGTCTCTACTCCATCATGCCTGAGACGTCTCTACTCCATCATGCCTGAGGCTCATAAAGCCTGTGATGATGTTGATGATTCTTGAGTCCTGGTGTTAAACCTATCCCTCTGCTGGAATAGTCTGCTATTTCTGGGGCTCACCTCATCTCGTGTGGTTTACTGCCCCTGCCTGGCTTAATGGTCTCATCTCTCTGGTCCTCTTTCTATCTAATCCTGATTAAACACATCTATCCACAGTCAATTACTGTCATTATAGAGTGATTTCACCCTGGCTTTTATAACATGGGCGATCTTCTGCCACCGTCATTGGGTTGGGATAAGTCGACTAGCAGAAGTTACACACACTTGTATATGAAGTTGAGGTGTTTGAAAAGCAGTGTTTGCATGATGGATGTCTTTCTTTTCTCCACACTTTCATAGTTCCCAGGAATTTAGAACAGGTTTGTGCTGTTTTCCTTTTCGAGAAGAGATGCAAATGCCTTGCTACTGGTGTACAGATCTTTAACAAAATCTGCCTTTTCTGTCCTATTTTCTTTAATAACAACTTATTTTGATTATTTATAGACAGATGTGGGAAGGAAGCTGATTAATAAATAAATACGTCATTGTTTCCTGCACACGCACATCAAAGTAGAATCCAGCGTTTCTCAGAACCCTGCCGTTTCCTTTTTTCTCAAAGAGCGCTGTGGTTTCTGTCACTAATGGCTGATGTGAACGCTTCCTGTGTTCAGGGTGTAAGCTAGGATGAGGAAGTGCAAGGTGGGGTACTCTTAGAGAAGGTCAAATCTCTTCATCTTTATGATAATAAGAACAGGAGCCTCCAGTTCATTTCACTGGTTGAACCTCCCCAACTCTGTGCCTGTGTTGTGTTAAGAGTACTCTATCCCTTCTGTACTACGTGGAAACACAACGCACACGGCCTAGCATTAAACCCATACATGATCTAATGGGGAAGGATGGTCCTTCTCTGCCATCGTGAGATGGGCTGATTCTAATCAGTGCTGGTACAGACCAGCACCATGACTGGGCGTGATTAGTGTTAAAGGGGGCAATTCCATCTAAAATGCCCCATGAGCATCAAACATGTGAAGTTCATAGGCTCATGTCAAATGAAGGTGAAGAGTCTATCCTTTTTGAGAAATTAAAGCATATACATTTTTCAACCATTTTCCATCCTACAAATTAGGAATAAGCAAAGGCTTATCAGTAACGCAATTACTGCAATTTAATTGGCTACAATGGGAGATGATGGTAGTCACAAACCACAGTTGGGTCACCTGCTACTGTCCTTCCTTCCACTGGCATACTGTTATGTTCAGCTCATAACTTTTATATTTTCTATGTCTGGTGGTCAAAGCAAGACTGTGAGAAAATCTGGACAACCCCTCCCTCTCACTCGTACTCTCTTTCTCTTTCTGCTGCTCTCCCTCTTCTCTCTCCAGTTAATGGGCACGTTCCTCTGCCTCCACATTGCTGATGCCTGCCAGATCTTACAACGCCTAGATGGGTATTTTATCAGCTAGCCACATATGTTACAACAATCTGTCAGTTGGTGACAGTAAATGACGTGCCATGCAGTCGGCGTCTGAGCTGCATGCACCTACTTACCTACCCTCTTTATTTACTGTGACAAGCATCTTCACCGACAGACACTGGATGTCCATGGACGTTGAAAAGTAGTTCATTGAAATTTGGTCAATCCACCCTGGCCGGACCAAATCTGAACCAATCATAGATGTCTGTTTCACAAGTTTGCACTGCACAGCAGTGCACACTGGAGTGGAGTACAGTATAATGTACTATACTCAACATATCTACGGTACTCTACTCTGCTCTACTGTGATGTTCAAGCTTGTGAAAAACCGATGTATATGATTGGTTCAGATTTGGTCTGGTCCGGGCCAACCAAATGTGGTCTTGTTTGGGGGCGGAGCTCATTATAATAATAGCCAGTGTGTAGATTAATACCCAAATAATCAAAATATTTTCCCCCAAATTTCAACCTTTGTGTACCAATTCAGGCTATATCACCATGAAGAGAATGATATCCATAATTATGAATATCTGTATAGTACAGCTCAGGGACCAATGTTATAATTCTGTTACCAGATGTAAATACACTTCGCCTACTATAGTTCAGTAACCAAAACACATTTTGGTTATAAGGTGTCATGTCATAGCTGACAACCCATTCTTTCTGCAGACTTAATATTATTTCGTAGCAGATATATTTTAGTTTTTGTAGAGAAAAAAAATCTGTAATCCTGTTACCAAACTTTGCATCTGCACAGTTCTTCCAGTAATTGTGTTTTTGTGAAATTTTCTGTGTAAATTGTTCAAAGTGGTCCTTGTGTTTTTTAGAGTTATGGTTTGTTAAACATTGATGTTTTTTCTGTGGCATACATTTTAAAGTGAAAAATGGGATTGAAAGTGTAATTCTGTTATTGTTTAATTGCCCTGGGAAAGATTGATGTCGATCTCCTAAAGGCATGGCTAACTATGGCAAGCTAAGGCCTATACACTACATGTAGCAAGACTGGAGGCCTATCTGTGCACCACAGGCATCCGGAGTGTTTATCTGTTAGATTCCCCATCTGTATAGTTCTTGTTTTCGCTCTAGACTTCTCTGTTCTGTTGTCAGAAGTGTCTCTGCTCTGTCTCCTTCCCAGTGCATTTACATTTGTTTTGATCTTGTGATTGTGCGAAACGACAAGATCATTTTCATGCAAGGCAATGCACAACACATCCGCATGCTCATCTCTTTAGCAGTTGATCTCTGGCATAGAGCTGGACAATGAGGACTAGACGATTGTAAGTGCGCATTGCAGCGGTGCCAAATTACTTTTGGTTCCAAATGTCCATGGGCATATTGTAGTGCAGTGCCAGAACTCCCTGCACCTACTGTAAATCACCAGGCCTGGTGACAGTGAGGACGGATGAAAGCTTGCCGCTGCAGAAAAACACTGTAGCAGATACACACACACACACACACACACACACACACACACACACTCTTTGCTATTTTGACCGAAGTTGGTTTTGATAAATAGCTTTACCATGTCTCAAATCGGACAGAGGGGAATCTTGAACGATATAAATATAATCCAGTGTTCATGGGAACTGTGTGTGTTTCCAACTCTTGAAATCTCTCTACTAGCTGCTGGACCTGGGCCACTCCACCAGCCATAAATCATCTGTGACCCTTTTTGTTTTACTCTTGATGCTTTCTCTAGCCCTCAAATGTAGCTATGGCTAATGTGGAACAGAACCTCGGGCTCAAATACAAGAGGCTGGACTCACACAGCCCATAATTGGTCCCTGGGGAGTCCAGGCTATTGACTGGGAGGCAAAAGGGGTTTGAAGTGATTTGCTGGAGAGCAAGGAATGAGGAGGTTATTGGGAGAGGGCGACACAGAGAAAATGGCGCGCTGATGGGCTTTGAGGCCCCACTAGGCAGAATTCAGCTCGACTCCACAAAGGTGCTTTCTCCTGTGCACAGCACCAGTTCAGGTCCTAAACATAACTGAACTCACCCATATCATGCTCCCTCACCCCTCTTCATACAACCTCTTTCAAACACAAACTCCTCTTCAACCCCTACTCCCCCTTTCCGCTCACAGCCTGAACACAAGGACTCTCTCATGATATGGTTTCTTGGAGAAACTGTTAGCGCCCATTGTGGTGTGGTAAGGTGACTTTGTTGGCTTACGAGTTACCACTCCCTTGGTTGGAGAGACTGTATTGGAAACACTGTGGCTATAGATCTGCTGTGTTAAGTATTGCATTATGGCTTTGCAGTGTTTTGTGACATGGCACACTTGTGCAATCGCTGTGTCAATCTTTAACAGGCCTGTGACTGTGCTGTGAACTCGGCTGTGGCCTACTTTAGCCAATGAGAGCTGACGGGTCTAAGGGAGCGTGCATCTTCTATACAGCCAGAGCAGGATGCCTTTTAGATACTGCAGCTTTGAATTGCCGTAATATCACCGCGACTGTGGCCCTTAGACCTAACCATGGGAGTTGGCCCTTAGACCTAACCATGGGAGTTGGCCCTTAGACCTAACCATGGGAGTTGGCCCTTAGACCTAACCATGGGAGTTGGCCCTTTGGCCCTTAGACCTAACCATGGGAGTTGGCCCTTAGACCTAACCATGGGAGTTGGCCCTTAGACCTAACCATGGGAGTTGGCCCTTAGACCTAACCATGGGAGTTGGCCCTTAGACCTAACCATGGGAGTTGGCCCTTAGACCTAACCATGGGAGTTGGCCCTTAGACCTAACCATGGGAGTTGGCCCTTTGACCTAACCATGGGAGTTGGCCGGTCTCGTAGTGCAGAGAAATGTGACTTTCTCCTCCCACCTGTTTTGGTGGTTAACAGTTTACCTCTGCATTGTCTTTGGCCTTTGTTGCTCCCTATAGACGAGTGCCCATCCCCCTCTCTGTTGCGCCCCCTGACATTCATTACGCTGTAAAGATATTCATCAAAGTGTCTCTGGCATCTTGCGAACGGTGGAATCAACTTTGTTTTGCTCCATATTTGGAGTTGAGGCATGGGACATTTTGATGGTTTTGTAACGCGAATAACTTTTTGTAACCTTTTTGGTGATGAGCCTGAAGGCAGAGCATTATTTAAAAGGTAAATGACCTTTCAACATCTGCGAAACCATCCTCAACTTAGCCCGTGAGAACAGTCAGTAGTCGAGGGAAATGCATTGCATTGCAAAAGCTGCTCTTGTTTGGTGCTGCGTAGTTAAGAGACATGACCTGAGTATGACGTAAACCTCTGGACAGAGCTGGGCTGGGATGGCCGCACCCCGACTCCCAAACAAGAAAAGCCAGCTGGTCAGCAGGCGGCCATCTGGAGCCGAGATCAGAGGAGTGGACACCCAGATCGCCAGGGACCAGAGGGGCCAGGGACCAGAGACGAGCCAGGGGAACTTCAGTGTCTGTTATTCCCCTGTTCCCTCTCAGGTCAGGGCTGAAGGACTGAGTTGAACCACTCACAGGTCACAAGTGCTGTAACTAGAGCCAGATGTGCTGAGGGGACACACATGACCGCACACACTCACAAACACACGAAACACGCTGGGTCACCTCTCCTCACATCTGAAAGGGATGTGTGGAAGGCTGTGACTAATTGAATAACCGTGTAACTAAAGGTTATGGATAAAGACCTTGATGACCATAAAATAACCCTCAAAACGGTTTAAATAGACTTACATCCATTTTAGGATTTATTTTATTTTTATTAACTTTATTTTCATGTAGATAAAGTTGTCCTAATAGCAGGAGTGTGCTAATGATTTAAGCAATTGTTTTGCTAACTCAGTCTGTCTATTCAACTTTCTACATCTCCTCTCCTATGGCACTTCAGTAAAAATATTTTATGTGGGCATTCTTTTATACTTTATGTTATTATTCAACAGCAGTCGACAAGGTTGTTCTGGCTCTGAGGCCTATAATGAACTAATGTGTCGTGGACAATGTGCCAATCCTCTCCAACCTGGCATGATATAATTTGATACTGAATAGTTTCTTAATTTGTATACTAATCCATGCTGATCAGGCCCAGCTCTAGTTGATATCCCGCCCTAGGCGAGAAAGAAAAATTGCCGCCCTCCTATCCCTGCCAAGTAGAATAGTAGCCTAGGCTATACAGTGTCGGCCTGCAATGCATTTTTACGAATGCCCATGTGGTAGCCTCGCGTTTGAAAAACAGGCAATTTAATGTTAATCCCTGTCATTTGGTTATATTCATTTCTGTGAATGCATGTATTATTTACCGTTCTCACGCCTGCTACGTGCAAAATGTAGGAAAGTGCCCATTTGGCAATGTCTGATTTCTTTCATGACTCACCACCTCTACCACTAATAAGCTGAGCTTCCCAGTAATTTTTTTCTTCACCTTATACAATGTTAACGAAGTCTGTTTTTCTCACATCTATTGCAAAAGATAGTTCCTTTTAGTATTTGAAAAACCTTTCCAACACTCCCGGGCCTCTAATCACCAAGCCTCAGTGTAAAAGAGCAAAATATCATGATCTGAAAATTCCATATATCCAGTGGAAACATCATTTTAAAAAAGTAATCTGTCCTGAGCTCACTGGTGCGGAAAACTCTGAAGGCCCAGAATAAGCTAGTTGATACAATGTTTCAAATTCGCTAGCACCAGCTTCTGGCCGAACCCAGTTGATGATTTGATACAATGTTGCACTTCACTAGCAATAGCTCAAGTCAAAGTGAGGTGGAGTAGAGAGATGAATGTGATAACCAGAATTTTCAACAGGATATTTTCTGTTTTTATTTTTCTGCTTTAGGCCTATGTATTTTACTTAGTTGACAATGGAAGTTAAAGTCCTACTGCTGCACTGGTCTAATAGGCCATCTCTGAGTTCTATGCGTTCATTTCTTTATTCGCCGGTGGACCACAGCATATCAATGTGTCCACATGGCAGAGGCTGGTGCTCTCGCTTTAGTTGAATTTGAAGTTTTAGATTTTGAATTTTGAATTTTTCTTCATTTTATGATTAACCTATCTAGGACTGGGGTTCCGCAACAGCCAGTGAAAGTGCAGGGCGCCAAATTCAAATTCCTCAAGCACACAAGTATTTTACACCATTTTAATGATGAAATTCTCGTTAATCCAGCCACAGTGTCTGATTTCAAAAAGGATTTACAGCGAAAGCACCACAAACGATTGTTAGGTCACCACCAAGCCACAGAAAAACACAGCCATTTTGTCTAGCCAAAGAGAGGAGTCACAAAAAGCAGAAATAGAGAGAAAATGAATCACTAACCTTTGATGATCGTCATCAGATGACACTCATAGGACTCCATCTTACACAATACATGTATGTTTTTGTTTGATAAAGTTCATATTTATATACAAAAATCTGAGTTTATATTGGCGCGTTACGTTCAGTAGTTCTAAAACATGCGGTGATATTGCAGAGAGCCACATCAAAGATGTTTAAAGAAATACTCATAATAAACATTGATAAAGATTCGACTATTCTACATGGAACTTTAGATACACTTCTCCTTAATGCAACCGCTGTGTCAGATTTCAAAAAAACTTAACTGAGAAAGCAAACCATGCAATAATCTGAGTACAGCCTTTAGACAACAAAGCAGCCAAAAAGATACCCGCCATATTGGGTAGTCAACATGTCAGAAATAGCATTTTAAATATTCACTCACCTTTTGATCTTCATCAGAATGCACTCTCAGGAATCCCAGTTCCACCACAAATGTTTTGATTTGTTCGATAATGTCCATCAGTTATGTCCAAATATCTTCTTTTGTTAGGGCATTTGGTAAACAAATCCAAAAGCGGGTTCAGGTCACGCTGAACATCGGACAAAAAGTTCCATTACAGCCGGTAGAAACATGCCAACTTAAGTATGGAACCAGTCTTTAGGATGTTTTTAACATAAAACTTCATTAATGTTCCAACCAGACAATTCCTTTGTCTGTACAAATGAATTGGAACGTAGCTACTTTTCACGTGAGCGCGCCAGACCGAGGCTGTGGCACTCTGCCAGACCACTCACTCAAAGAGCCCTTATGAGCCCCTCCTTTAGAGTAGAATCCTCTAAACAGATTCTAAATACTGTTGACAACTAGTGGAAGCCTTGGGAAATGAAACATAACTAATATCACCCTGTATCTTCAATGGGGGCTGAGTTGTAAAACTAAACCTCCAGATTTCCCACTTCCTGGTTGCATTTTTCTCAGGTTTTCGCCTGCCATATGAGTTCTGTTATACTCCGACATCATTCAAACAGTTTTAGAAACTTCAGAGTTTCTATCCAATACTAATAATAATATGCATATATTAGCATCTGGGACAGAGTAGGAGGCAGTTCACTCTGGGCACGCTATTCATCCAAAAGTGAAAATGCTGCCCCCTATCCCAAAAAGGTTAACCACATGACAATGATTTTAGAAATTAAAATGTTATTGAAATTAAACTTTCACAATAATGCACATAATAAATAATTGTCATGCAGATTGGTAGGATAAATTGTAAGCTTCTCCAAACTTCCCCTGAAAAGAACCCGCATCAATCAAAGCCACCAGCATATGTCAGACACGAGCAAATATTTATCCTTTCCTTAAAACGTATGAAAAAACTTAGGCCTACCTTAGGCTTTCCGGATAGGCTATAAGATAATGAATTGACAAGGAAAGTATGAAGGCGACAACTATGCTGTAGTATGACGTTGGCGACAATTAAAATAGAAACAAATACACTCAACATGTCCATAGCCTATATATCAGTGACGCTGATTATTGAGGTGGAGTGTGTTGGAAATATTTTTTAAATACTGTAAGGAAATATAATAATCTGGATGTTGACTTACTGTGTGAGGTGAAGACAAAATGACTGAGAAGGCCAGCTTATTAGTGGTGGCGAGTTAAGACAATCAGACATCCCCCAAATGGGCACTTTCCTACATTTGACATTTGCGAGAAGCAGGCCAGGTACTTCTATGCATGCTCAGGCGCGTACGCATCGCCGACATTAACGAGACGGAGAAACCAGGCACATGCTCATTGCTCACATGGAGTGTGTAAATAATGGTATGAAATAAACCAAAACGTGTTTCTCACAATTGTAGCAAACAACGTCTCCTCTACGAGAATGATAATGGTAAATGACTAATTAATACATGCATTAACAGTAATTAATGTAACCAAATGAAGAGGGTTTAACGGTACATTTACTAGGCCTACAGTGTCATATGTAATGAGGAATTGATAAAAAAATAATAATCATCAAAGGGCAAACAATTCACACAATGAATACGCAAGAATTGTCGGGTGACAGCTGAGCGCATGCATTCTGGAGAGGGACGCCATTCTTTGCCACCCCCCCCCATTCTTGTTGCAACATCTTAAATTATACTGAAGACACTTCTTCACATTTTAGATGCTTTTTACTGACAGCCGCAACTCAATTAGCTAGACATATTGCCACATGCGCTGTGCAAATTGCAGGCTTCCGAAGTGGGTATAGACCTACCCACTTGTGACTTCAAGCAATCCACAGCTGTTTTTTTTTAAATAAGCCAATGATCCTCTGTGGCTAAATTATGCTCTCTGGTGATGTTTTTATTTTGGCTGGAGTAATTATATAATTTGGGCAAAACATAAATTTCCTCTAGGGGAAGCCAGCACCCTAACAAAGCGCTGTGCACCCTCTAACTTACATTTCCATATTTGCTAGAGGCTGAAACCAGAGATCTATATATAATAATGAGATGCTCATGTCTCCGCTCTAACAATGGGAGTCGTTGTCCCAAAGGCGGGAAGGCACCTATGATCCCTTATTAATGTCATTTGTGTTCAAAGAGTGAATGGGCAAGATTTGAATGGGTGTCCGAAAGATGGCACCCTACACAGGGCAATATTTCCATTCACTGCCCTGGGGCATTGGGACAATTGTTTTAGGCCAGAGGAAAGACTGCCCCCTACTGGTCCTCCAACACCACTTTCAGCAGCATCTGCTCTTCCGACCAGGACCCACCCTGCTTAGCTTCACCCTGCTTATGCTGCTGAATAGTTTCCTGTGTGTATCAAGAATGGTCCACCACCCAAGGACATCCAACCAACTTTACATAACTGTGGGAAGCATTGTAGTCAACATGGGCCAGCATCCCTGTGGAATGCTTTTGACACCTTGAAGAGTCCATACCCCAATGAATTGAGGCTGTTACGAGGGTGGGGTGGGGGTGCAACTCAATATTAGGAAGGTGTTCCTAATGTTTGGTATACTCTGTGTGCCCATTCAGAAAGTTTCCTGAAATAGCCTGTTTGGACTCTTCTTTAATAAGAATGCCCCTGTCATGATTTCATCTTGTAAAAAGCCAATTTTCAGTAGCTTAGGCTACATTATTTCTGTCATTTCGGCGTCCTCCCACCATTATTCCTCCCCCACCAAACTTTAAGGAAGGCACTGAATTCGGGCAGGTAGAGTTCTCCTGGCATCCACCAAATCCAGATTTGTCCATTGGACTGCCAGAGAATGCGTTTCCACTGCTCTAGAGTCCAATGGCGGCTAGCTTTACTCCACTCCAGCCGAAGTTTGGCATTGCGCATGGCAATCTCATCCTTGTGTGCGGCTGCACGGCCATGGAAACTAATTTCATGACGCTCCCGACGAACAGTTATTGTGCAGACGTTGTTTTAGAGGCAGTTTGGAGCTCGGTAGTCAGTGTTGCAACCAAGGACAAATGATTTTTACGAGCTGCGCACTTCAGCATTCGGCGGTCCCCTTCTGTGAGCTTGTGTGGCCTACCACTTCACGGCTGAGACATTATTGCTCCTAAACATTTCCCCTTCACAATAACAGCATGGGTAGTTCTAGTAGGGGAGAAATTTGAAAGTCTCTGAGCTATTCAGTACGGCCATTTGACCTCCAATACTTGACTATGGAGATTGCATGGCTGTGTGCTCGATTTTTATACACCTGTCAGCAACAGGTTGTGGCTGAAATAGCCGAATCCACATTTGAAGGGGTGTCCAGACTTTCAGAAAGTTCCCATGCTAGAGGGCCAAGGAGACTTGAGACTTCTGCTGAAGCTTGTTTTTAATACTGAGCTGTTGAAATGAAAAACTATCAATCACCCTGATACACTTTTAAAAGGATATTCCTCAAATATTTGGTTGTAAAGGATACAGCGTGTGGGAAGGGAAAGTTAGTGTCTTTTGTTTCTGGCAGCTGGAGCTGGGTTCATTGTTCACTGTTGTGCAAGCGCTCAGGGAAATGGTGTTGGCTGGCGTTCAGCAGATTGAATAACTCCTGTAGGTCGCTGGTGCATGTGGCTGGATCTAATATCACAGACCGTCCACCCGGGACCGGAACCACTGCCCTCAACTAGGTCCGCTTGAAACCCTGCCTGCCAGCCATCCCCTGGATGACCTAGTCGCTCACAGCCAAGCACACATGCGCACTCTCTGACTGTCGGAGATGGAGTGACAGCTTGGTGTGTTTTCAAAAGGTTAACGCTTAGATCAGAAGACTTTTACAATGAAAACAATGAAGTCTGCCTTAAAAGCCTTTTAACCAGTGTAATGGTTGTGGTGGTAGGATGAATGCAGGGTTTGGGTAGAGTTTTTATGGTGTCTCTTTGTAATAGGAGTCATGGTGGTGCGTGTGTGTGTGTGTGTGTGTCAGATCTTAGTGTAGATTTGAGCTGTCTGCTCAGCACCTCTCTGTAACGCTGTAGCAGAGTAGCTGGGCTCACATTTCAGCTCTCCGGTCATCATTACACAGAGATGTAACCTGGGTATCATTTTCTTCTGGGCTTATTGTGTTATGGACGTGCTGCTGCTTTATTGTAACATCATGAATGAATCAACAGGTCATACATTGCATTACATGCTCTTACACCACACATGCACACACAGGCCTGTGTTGTAAGGAGGGCTGCTGCATTAGTCATGCCATGCTGTGGGTCTCTGGTCTCATCCTGCCCACTGCCAACACCCCAGAGAAGGCTGCTGTAGCCACACTGGTACTGGCATCCTCCCAACTTGTTACACTGTCTCCCTATCTCTTTCCCCACTCTCCACCTCTCTCCGCCTCTCTCTCCCGCTCTCCGCCTCTCTCTCTCCCGCTCTCCGCCTCTCTCTCTCCCGCTCTCCGCCTCTCTCTCTCCCGCTCTCCGCCTCTCTCTCTCCCGCTCTCCGCCTCTCTCTCTCCCGCTCTCCGCCTCTCTCTCTCCCGCTCTCCGCCTCTCTCTCTCCCGCTCTCCGCCTCTCTCTCCCCGCTCTCCGCCTCTCTCTCTCCCGCTCTCCGCCTCTCTCTCTCCCGCTCTCCGCCTCTCTCTCTCCGCCCCTCCCTCCCTCCGCCTCTCTACTGTACTGTTCTCTCCCTGACACCTACAAGACTCACCCTACTCATGTCTATTCTCAACTTTGCTCTTCCCCCTCTTGTCCCCTATCACCTTCCCTCTCTGATCATTTCACCTCCCTCCGACTCCTAGTCACATCACACACATCACGTCATTACCTCCACACGCCACCGTACACTCAGACTTTGATTTGTTTTTCTATGGTTCCAGTAATGTCTTGGTATCGTGCCAACTCCACGGAAATCATTATTTTAGAGGACATTCGCTCCTGAGTACACCATCTGTACAGTAGTTTATTTTATTCAGTGTTTCTTTTTGAAGTGTTTGTCTTAGTGCCTTGTTGTGCAGTCATCAGACTGCCGTATTAAAGCTGGCAACTTAGTCAGGATGCGACTTGGTTCTGTTCCTCTGAATTCTCATTACATTTCACTAGAAAGCTTTGAAATGGTTTTGATCTTGACAGCACAGTGACTCACAAGAAAGACAGGAACCCAGTCACGAAACATACCAGTAAAAACAGCTTGTATGATCTAGGAGGCTGTGTTCCTGTTGCTGTGGGGTAGCGTACGTGGGAGGGTTGGTGTTTTGTGTCTGTCTTGGTCTTTTTACAGTATCTGTTGCAGTGATGCATTTGACTGCTTGTGAATATTTTATTATCAGAGATGCAGGTTTTCCATGAAGGGACCACAGCCAAGCAACCCCACCCCCTTTGTTTTATCAGTTGTTAATGAAAGTTGACTCTCCACTCCACATGAGCAAATTGCTTTGAAGACTGTTCTCATATTCCCTGTTTTGATTTAATTTGTGAAATACACAACTTGGCTATGACAGCAATATATTTAGATTACTTTGCGGTTGTCTGGGCTTGCTAGCAGTAGCCAATAGCCAGCCAGCAGCCCTGGGTGGAGAATTGCACCCTGGGAGTTAAAATGCACTCTGGGAATCGTAGTATGCTGTGTAAAATCCATTGAATTTCTATGGCTATTGCAATAAAGAAGCTTCAGAAATGAGCTTCAGAGAGTTTAGTTCCGAAACAAAAAATTACTTTAATACAATAAATTATTTAGCTGTAATGAATAATGAATCTTAGGTCTTATGAATGTCATTTGACCAAATATTATGGCCATGAGAAAATTAAACCTGATATGTATCAAATTCAAAAGTATAATTTAATACGGATGTAATTGTATGAGTCTCAGATACATTTTCCTTATGAAAAATCATAACATTCCTCTGTTTTAATATGGTGTTTTATTTAAGAAGTTATAATAGAAGATATTTTAGTTTTTCTACCTGTTATCAACATATTGTTGTTCAATGTTAAATAAAATAAAGCCCTATGGTTATTCTGTGACTAGCTAATATGCTTTGTTTTGCTGTGGTATGTCTTCGGTTTCGGTATCAAGTATTGGAATACAAACCTGGTATCAGTATTGAAGTCAAAATTATTGTATCGTGAAGTCACATTTTTTAGTGGTTATATTATTTTCATGACGGTCTTCATCCATAACCATTGGTTACACAGTTATACGGTAATTGTGCCAGCCCTATCTGGTTCTGAAGCTGGTTTGGCTGAGTGGGCAACACCACAGACTAGGACAGAAAGCTAGAGAGGTTATAATTGGTAGGCCTCAGTTCTCTCTCTCTGTGTGTCTCTCTCTGTGTGTCTCTCTGTGTGTCTCTCTCTCTGTGTCTCTCTCTCTGTGTCTCTCTCTCTGTGTCTCTCTCTCTCTGTGTCTCTCTCTCTCTGTGTCTCTCTCTCTCTCTCTGTGTCTCTGTCTCAGACTGCAGCCTTTCTCTGGAAGTCCAGCTCCCTTCCATTCCTCGACTTGCTTGTACACGAAGTAGACCACAAGTCTGCAATTACGGTGCATGTGAAATAGCTGAGAAATGCGGCCGCCTGCGAGGGAGCTTTCCCAACCGGTGGGTTCAGTCCTCACTCTGCAGGCCCTTAACATTGTCCCCTCGGACGCAGAACCTGCCCTCGACAAACCCACTGAGACTGAGCGGCTCAGCTGAGGCCAGAGAAACCTCTCATCTCTATCAGTTTGGCTTGTTGGTTATTTTATAACCACTGCTTCTTTGGAAGTCAAACGTGGTCTGTAGGTTGAGCAGTAAGTTCGCTTACAGTAAACAGAAGCTGATAAGTCTGCTGCTTCCGTCCCTCTCGTTGCCCCAACCTGGGCCTAACCAGAAACCCTCTGAACATACTGACAACAGTCACCCACCTATCACTCCACAAATGCCGCTGCCCTTGCAGAGCAAAGGAAACAACTTCTTAAAGGTTTGTGACGACACCAATTTGAAACGCTACTAGTGTGCACTGCTAACTAGCTAGCCATCACACATGCATATTAATGCACACTTGTACATGTGTGAAATAGGACAAATATAAGCACCCACCAAATTATTATTATTATTATTATTCACATCAGTTACATAAGCAGCATTTTTCTGTTTGCATGTTCAAGCTCAGCCTCGGCGGAGGATGGTGAAGTGTGTTTCATGAAGGTTTGATGTTGGAGGATGAGTGAGAACTCCTCTGACTGAGAAAATAGTGTAAATGTGCAATCAATGCTGTCTTTTTAATGGAGGTGCTGGGCCTGCACATTCATATGCTCCAACACCATAACTTAATTCCAATAGTCTCTGAGGGGTGTTAAACCCTTACGTTTTGGTTGGCCCTCCTGACATCTCTCACTGCTGAGCAGGAGGGTGGCTGGGGGCCAACAGTGACCTGTGACCCCGAAGCAGTTGTCATGGTGACCGGCTGGCTGGCCGCAGGGCTCAGAGTAGGGGTGGACCCTTGGGGACAGAATGGAATGTTCCCCCCCCGTGGGGTGACTGACCTGGTGTGCCTGTTTAGCACACTCCAGGTCTGAACACCACGACCTCACAAAACACACACTACAATAACTGCCAAGAACATTGTTCACAATGGTCTAGTACCCTGGACAAGAACATGTCACCGTTTTTGAAGGTTTTAAATCAGTAAATAAATAAACCTTTATTTAACCAGGAAATCCACATCGATATTGACCTCTTTTTAAAACTGGAGTTTGTCGATGGTCTGCTGCTTTGACTGTGTGTCTCCTTGTTTTCTGTTCTTGGACGTTGTCTGCTGACGAGGGGTGTCCGGTGAGGAGGTTCAGTGTTTGGCTGCTGTCTGGAGGAGAAGAGGAGAGGCTGCCAGGTGGCTCTGTGTGCTAAAGAGGGCATTGAACACATCCTGTCACCGCTAGGGAAGGCTCTGCCACCCTGCCCCTGGCTCTATACCCCGGCAGAACGTCAGGCTTTAAATTTAGACTACTGCTGGGAAGACACCTGATTCCAGTACTACTGAGAGACAGTAGAGCGTTTGGCTTGACTGAGTTAACAGTATGCACACACAACAGTATGCACACACAGCCCTATCCAATCTCCACACCTCTGTGATTTTACAGGGACAAAAGCAACATGAGCGCAACTCCTGTATTGTTTTAGTGATTCAGTGCCTGCTCGCTTTAGCTGGGCTGTGCATCTCATTTATGTGTGCTCATGTCCTGGTTCGCGCCTGTGTCTGCCTTGCATCCTGGAAACAGTGTGTCTGATTGGTTTATTTGACGTTGGGCCCAATTCCGAAGTCTGTGACATCGATCTGAAATACACCCATGTTATTAATGTTCAGTGGGCTCCTCATAGACACTCAGTGTAGATGATGAGACTGGGGTTGTCCTCTGCTGTGCCACCGCTCTCTGTATGAATAATTTTGTGTCCCTCTCCTCCCCACATCTCCCGTTGCCTGAATTATTTGGTTGGATGAATTTATTTATTCATTCCGGCTGCTGAGAGAGAAACTCTGTGTGGAAATCAAAACAAAATTGACCCAAATATGCTGAAAATGCAAATGTTTTTTTCACACCGAGATGAGAAATGTGTTGATTCTCTCGGAAATAGCAATAGCGAGGTCAAGTCCTGTACCAAATCAAATCAAATCAAATGTATTTATATAGCCCTTCGTACATCAGCTGATATCTCAAAGTGCTGTACAGAAACCCAGCCTAAAACCCCAAACAGCAAGCAAACCATTATCGCCCATCACTCTACCGGTTGGATGAAGCTGCTTTCATTTTAGTTTGATGAACAGTCATTGCACTCCTCCTACCTGGCTTGTGAACCAGCAAGCAACCTATTACAGGCGCTTCCTAACCATCGCACGGCACTAAAACATCCCTGATGTTTACCCAGTACAGAATTGTTTGACTAATGATCAACTGATATGGACACTGTGCTATGCATCGTGGTTGTCTAGTGCACAAGAGGAGCAGAGCAGTCTGTCAGTTTTGCCTAGTTTCCCCTGCAGCTCAATCTATAGGCCTACACTCTCAACCAACACCTCCCCATCACCTGACCCTCCTGCCCTCTCTGGTCTCTGTCAAGGGTTAAGAGCCTAATTGTATTAACCAATCAGACCTGTTTGACAGTTGGCCTCCAAATGTTTCATGAACGTGAGACAACCAGAGCATATGTTTTACCTGCAGTGTGTGTGTGTGTGTGTGTGCGCGCCCAGCTCTCTCAATCAGTTATCTTAAATTGTGGGATTGATTGTGTTAATCCTACTATGAATGTCAGTCAGGCAGGTGTTCCACAAAGAGCTTCCCCATGCAGCGTCCTTCAGATCCAGCTCTCATTGTGCCCGGGCTAAGAGCTGGAGTTCCCACCACACCCTCTGGTACCCAGGGAAATGATCCTGTACTTAAAATATGTGCTTTTATTTCCTCCTACATATAAATCTCCAGAAAGTGCTTCTTGAAAATGACCCTCTCTTATCTATAGAAACACTATTTCCTGGTGATTTTTTGCCAACATGTGATTTAATGCCACCCTACTTGATATCTATTACAGTTTTGACTTTGGGGAGGGACTGGCGAATGCTGAGCCAACAATGCCATCCGGTGTGAGAGAACAGCCTAAAACATAATACCCTGTCACTTACACCTCCAGTCGATCATCATCTTCTGCTTCTGTCTCCGCTAGGGGAATCAAATTACCCTAAGGCCCATCCGCTCTCACTGTAATGCTGTCTGTCCCTGGCTCTCTGTAGATGGAGGGGTAATACACTGAATCCCCCAAATATAGAAATGGGTCTCTGTCAGCGTCTCGTTTGTTGGAGTGTGTTTTGGCTCACTCGGAGATTACGTACGAGTGGTTTTAATGCTGAGTAGGATTGTGAGTTGGATTAGTTTTGATATAACTTGTTTTGAAGACCAGACACACACACGAGATCACATACAGTGTGGCAGATGAATAAGCTACTGCATGTTTTGTACATGTAGAGAAGTCTTCTACAATCCATCTGGTGACTGGAACTTGTAGGACCAACAGATCGGATGTGAGTAATGTTAAGCCTTTTCAATTTCCTCTCTGTCTGTGGCAGGGAAGTTCAGGTTTTGAAATGTTTTACTTTAGATTTTGACACCCCAAACATCCAATATTGTTGTACATAAACGATCATAATAATGTTTTAAGTCTAGCAGCTATTCTACCCCCGCCCTGCTTAACAAAGACCAAACCGTTCAATATTTGATTATCAACTGATTTAATCGTTGCAGCTTCGTCTCCATGGGAATGGGAGTAACTAACAGTCTTGGAAAGGGGAGGGGGGGGTGTTGCTCCATTTCATGTTGACTCTGTTCACCTCCAGTCAGAGGGCCAATCTGGGATTGAGATGTTGGAAAGACTAATGAGGATGGGCCATGTGAGCAGATGGAGGAAAGGAAGGGAGCTGATGAGAGAGACTAGGGAAAGGACAGACTTTTAAGACACTGCATACCTGTAGATGCAATTGTTGTTGGATCGGAGGGTGAGGGCTAGGGCCATTCCCCCCAGAGATATCCTGGAACTTGCAGGTGCCTTGGTGGAAGAGTGGGGTAACATCTCACAGCAAGAACTCATGGACTGCACCAGATTTGCCAGGAGGAGATGCACTGCAGTACTTAATGCAGCTGGTGGCCACACCAGATACTGACTTGCTTTTGATTTTGACCCCCCTTTGTTCAGGGACACATTGTTCCATTTCTGCTAGTGGAACTGTGGAACTTGTTCAGTTTGTCTCAGTTGTTGAATCTTGTTTTGTTCATACAAATATTTACACATGTTAAATTTGCTGAAAATAAATGCAGTTGACAGTGAGAGGACGTTTCCTTTTTTTTCTGATTTTAGTTCAGTCACATTTAGTCTGGGTCTGCATTGACATCCATCACTTAGTTTGAGCTCATTAGCGACTCTCTGGAGGAGAGCGGTGGAGAGCCTGTGAGACTAGGCCCAGTCTAACTGTTTCTCACTCAGGACAGAGCTGCTTTTAAACTGCTTTTAATTCCCAGGGTGACTGTGACACTTCTGGAGAGCCCTCTGGAAAGTCTATTATAGCTGGTCCAGGAAGGGGGACCAGTTTTAGCTCCCCAGAGTAGGAGCAGTAACAGAGGTAACCTACCCCTCTGAGGGGATGGGGACAGGACTACTACTTTAGAGAACTGTTAGAGGCTGTTAAGTCTCTTCCCTCAGAGGGCCCAGTGCTGCTTCCATGTTTCTGTTCTAATCCTGTTCTGTATATCCTCCTGCTCTACTCTTAAAGTGTCTAGGAGTGGAGAGGTGTGAGAAGGGAGAGCGGAGAGCTATAAATAGATCCAGGAGTTGATCTCATTAGCCTCTGGTCTCCCCGGCCTATCATGATGACTGAACCCACCTGAGAGTTGGCCCGCTCGGCTCTGTGTCATGTGATAGGAGGGGAAATTAAGTGCAACCCTGGAGAAGGAATGGGAGCCATGAATAATGAACGAGTTCATCAGGATGGCTTTAATGGCTTCTGGTGTAAGAGGTACAGTACAGTTGCCATGGATATAGTGACCAGAACCCTTCTACCCCTTCTATCCACGCACACACAGTGCAGAACTTACTGTAGTGCCCTTACTTGCTGGTACCTCTGTCAGCATTGTTGCCCTCTTGTGTGCAGTAATGTTAACCTTTTAAAATGTTTTTGGAATGTTGAATACTCCAGGCCACAATGACAAGTGATCAAACTGTGACAGTGTATTTTAAAACACTCTGGTTCCACTGGAATTGCTGTGACTCACTCCTGCATTCATGTTATCCCTCATGTTTATTCATCAACACGCATTCATTCTGTTGAACCCAGAAGCATGTAGAGCGTTACGATGTGTGTGTGTGTGCGCAGTCCCGAGTGGTACTCTCTCCATGCATGTCTACACACACAATGCCATTTGTGCCAGCGCTATAATTTCCCTATTGCTGTGGGACATGGCGGGCTGCTCCATGGTAATGCAGAGAGGAGCCTCGGCCTCGTATTAGATTAGATTTAGCGCTCCCTCACAGAGACCTGTGCAATCATCCAGCCTGCCCTGCCACTGATAGGGCCAGCTCCCTGGTGTCAGAGCCTGATGTCCTCTCTCTCTCTGAGCAGGGTAACGTGTTACTGGCTCAGGTTTAATGAAATAGAATTCCAGACCTGTCAAAGTTTGAGCTTGCCCACCAGGCTGCATGAAAACATTCACATTTTAATAGATTATTTCTGCGCAGGGTGGATATGATTGCAATGAGGGTGACCTTTCATGTCCACAATAATAAACAAGTGATGCAGAGCAGCGAGACTGACTTGCAAAAGACAGATTTGTAAGGCAGTCTGGGAATTGCCTTACGATATGATATTATCACAATACTTACTGTAGGTGTCTATGTATTGGGATTTTCATTATTAAAATGTGCAGTGCATTCAGAATGTATTCAGACCCCTTGACCTTTTTTCACTTATTCTAAAATTGATTAAATTGTAGTTTTTCCTCATCAACCCTAACACAATAACCAATAATGCCAAAGCAAAAACAGGGTTTTAGAAATGTTTGCAAATGTATTAAAAATTAAACACTGAAATATCATATTTACATAAGTATTCAGACTGTTTACTCAGTACTTTGTTGAAGCACCTTTGGCAGTGATTACTCCCTCAAGTCTTCTTGGGTATGATGCTACAAGCTTGGCACACCTGTATTTGGGGAGTCTCTCATTATTTTCTGCAGATCATCTCAAGCTTTGTCAGGTAGGATGGGGAGCGTTGCTGCACAGCTACTTTCAGGTCTCTCCAGAGATGTTCTATCGGGTTCAAGTCCGGCCTCTGGCTGGGCCACATAAGGACATTCAGAGACTTGTTCCGATGCCATTCCTGCATTGTCTTGGATGTGTGCTTTGGGGTATTGTCCTGTTGGAAGTGGAACCTTTTCCCCAGTCTGAGGTTCTGAGCGCTCTGGAGCAGGTTTTCATCAAGGATCTTGCTGTACTTCGCTCTGTGAAAATGAAAGTCACCCAGTAAAATATTACTTTAGTAAAAGTATTTGGTTTTAAATGTCATTAAGTATCAAAAGTAAAAGTATAAATCATTTGAAATTCCTTATTAAGCAAACCAGACGGCACAATTTTATTTGTATTTTATTTACAAATTGCCAGGGGCACACTGCAACACTCCGACATCATTTACTGATGAAGCATTTTTGTTTAGTGAGTGTGCCAGATCAGAGGCAGTAGGGATGACCAGGAATGTTCTGTTAATAAGTGTGTAGACCATTTTTCTGTCCTCCTAAGCATTCAAAATGTAACAAGTGCTTTTGGGTGTCAATGAAATTTGTAAAAAGTATATTTTTTTAGGAATGTAGTGAAGTAAAAGTTGTCAAATATAAATAGTAAAGTAAAAGTTTTTTTGGGGTGTACTTTTCAAGTGTTTTTACTTAAGTAGTTTCCACCACTGTCTGGAGGTCTGTCAGTGACCATTGGGTCTTTGTCACCTCCGTGACCAAGGCCCTTCTCCCCAGATTGTTCAGTTTGGCCGGGCGGCCAGCTCTAGGAAGAGTCTTGGTGGTTCCAAACTTATTCCATTTTAAGAACGATAGAGGCCACTGTGTTCTTGGGGATATTCAATGCTGCAGAAATGTTTTGGTACCCTTTCCCAGATCTGTGCCTCGACACAATCCTGTCTCGGAGCTCTACGGACAATTCCTTCGACCTCATGGTTTGGTTTTTGCCCAGACATGTACAGTCAACTGTGGGACCTTTTTATATAGGCAGGTGTGTGTGCCTTTCCAAATCATGTCCAGTCAATTGAATTTACCGCAGGTGGACTCAAAATTGTAGAAACATTTAAAGAATGATCAATGGAAACAGGATGCACCGGAGCTCAATTTGGAGTCTCATAGCAAAGGGTCTGAATAATTATGTAAATATGCTATTTCTGTTTTTAATTTAAGACATTTGGCACAAATGTCAAACCTGTTTGTCCATTATGGAGCTTGACGAGGAGAAATATTAATTTCATCCATTTGATCATTTAAACATTTATTTGACCTTTTATTTGACTATGCAAGTCAGTTAACCTCTCTACGGTACGCTAGCGTCCCACCTTGTCAACAGCCAGTGAAACTGTAGGGCGCCAAATTCAAAACAGAAATCCCAGAATTAAAATTCCTCAAACATACAAGTATTTTACACCATTTTAAAGATACACTTGTTGTAAATCCAGCCACAGTGTCTGATTTCAAAAAGGCTTTACAATGAAAGCACACCAAACAATTATGTTAGGTCAGAAAAACACAGCCATTTTTCCAACCAAAGAGAGGAGTCACAAAAAGCACAAATGGAGGTAAAAATGAATCACTAACATTTGATCTTCATCAGATGACACTCATAGGACTTCATGTTACACAATACATGTATGTTTTGTTCGATAAAGTTCATATTTATATCCAAAAATCTCAGTTTACATTGGCGTGTTATGTTCAGTAGTTCCAAAACATCTGGTGATTTTGCAGAGCACCACATCAATTTACAGAAATACTCATAATAAACATTGCTAAAAGATACAACTGTTATGCATGGAATTTTAGATCCACTTCTCCTTAATGCAACCGCTGTGTCAGATTTTTTAAAAACTTTACGGAAAAAGCAAACCATGCAATAATCTGAGTCCAGCGCTCAAAGACCAAAACAGCCAAACGGATATCCGCCATGTTGTGTAGTCAACAGAAGTCAGAAATGGCATTATAAATATTCACCTACCTTTGATCTTCATCAGAATGCACTCCCAGGAATCAACGTTCCACAATAAATGTTTATTTTGTTCGATAATGTCCATAATTTGTCTAAATACCTCCTTTTTGTTCGCGTTTAGCCCAGTAATTCAAATTCATGACGCACTAGGTGCAGACTAAGTCAAAAAGTTCCGTTACAGTCCATAGAAACATGTCAAACGATGTATAGAATCAATCTTTAGGATGTTTTTAACATAAATCTGCAATAATTCGTTTGTCTTCAGAAATGCAATGGAACGCAAGCTAACTCTCAGGTGAACATGCGTGGCCAGCTCGTGGCTCTGGCAGACCCCTGACTCATTCCCCTCTCATTCAACCCCACTTCAGTAGAAACATCAAACAAGGTTCTAAAGACTGTTGACATCTAGTGGAAGCCTTTGGAAGTGCAATATGACCCCATAGACACTGTGTATTCGATAGGCATAGAGTTGAAAAACTACAAACCTCAGATTTCCCACATCCTGGTTGGATCTTTTCTCAGGTTTTTGCCTGCCATATGAGTTATGTTATACTCAGACATTATTCAAACAGTTTTTAGAAACTTCAGTGTTTTCTATCCAAATCTACTTATTATATGTTTTTATGGCTGAGTAGCAGGCAGTTTAAATTTGGGCTCGCTTTTCATCCAAAATTCCCAATGTTGCCCCCTACCCTAGAGAAGTTAACATTCTTATTTACAATGACAGCCTAGGAAAAGTGGGTTAACTGCCTTGTTCAGGGGCAGAACGACAGATTTTTACCTTGTCAGCTCGGGGATTCTAACGCTTTAACCACTAGGCTACTTGCCGCCCCAGAATAAGACTGTAACGTAACAAAATGTGGGAAAAGTCTAGGGGTCTGAACTTTCCGAATGCACTGTATTGCGGTTCATTTCTGTTGCAATTAAAAGTGCTATTAACAGTTGGCTCACTATTTAAAAAGATGCAGAGCAAGCTATAGGATGAAATCTCAGACAGAATTGCACAGCAAGAGAAGAAAAAGCATGTTCCTCTTCTGATACGGCTGTTTTGAAGCTCCAGTCTCTCGTAAAGTAGGCCAATGGTGTGGTGGGGAGTGTTTGTGTAGTGGGGGAGTGGTAGTCTTTGTAGGGTAAGATTATGGTATATTTGTACTGTAGGCCAGGGGGGATAGCTAGTCTGTGTAGGATTTTAGATTCTATTTAGATAATTTTGTAACCTGTAGTCATTCAGGTTGCACTGGGCAAAGTAGAGCTGTTTAGCAGACCCATTCTGAGCCTCTGAGGCTACATGAAATCCCCCCCCCGAATCTCAGAAGGGGTTGTCTAGTCCACATGAACATTCCAGACAGGCTCTTATTATATTACCTGCCCATTTAATAGCAGTCACCATCACTGGGCTGGGTAGAGTTGATCCCCATTGAAGGGGCTGTGTGCTGGGCTCTGTATGCCAGGTGTGCTGGTGTCGTCTCTCGTGGACAGATTCTCGTGGACAGAGGGTTTTCATCATTGATTATTTGGATGAATCAGGATTGGGTGAAGGCGGTGCTTAAACTGATGCATTGATTTTCAAGCCTGTGCTCAGATGATAAGCGGTTTCCACTAGATTCCATAGCCACAAGGCCAAAAAGCAAATTTTTGTTGATGAATTTTTGACTATTTATCAACATGAAATTAGTGGAAGAGGGGTTTGGACGAGAGTTTCCGTTTGCGAGGGAGGAGACTTCGCTACCTAATCACAAATGTTAATGTCCCCCCCCCCCCCCAGAAGTAAAACAAATGACAAACTTTAATAATATAATTTTACTTCTGGGTAACCAAGATTGCTTGTGGTGTGGCGAGGTGGTTGTGTGTATAGTGGTCTGGCACTTCTCAATGGAACTGGTTTAGTTGGCGTCATGTCTCATTTGGACCTGTGTGTAGGTGTTTACGTTTGTTGGCATTTCAGTTGGGTGGTAGTGTTTTGGTGTATGTGTGTGTGTGCCCCCCTTTACTGCAGCTTGTTAATTAACTCGCTGATGCACAGGCCCAGTTAATGGGGCATCTCGGCAGAAGTGGCCCTGTATCTTTTCCTACTGCTTAGAGAAAATATTAGCTTTCCTCTGGCCACATGCTCCATCCTCATGTCTCTTCTTCTGTCTGAAGCCCTTCATCCTCACTGGGTTGACAAGCTGAGAGAAAAAAGTAGAACATCTGGCCTGTTAGATTGTTATTATAATGCACCACACACATACACTCCCATATTGAGAAACGTATTTATGTCCCCTATTTGGAGAAGGTATTTTTAGTGTGTTTTTCTTAGAGCTTCTCACTACTGCATGGACATGGACAAAGTTCAACCTAGATAACAGAACCTCCAATGCAGGCTCCAGTTGCAAGAGGAGTATCATTTGTTTTCATGCTTGAAAAGCCAGGGCACTGAATGCTTATTTTTCAGATATTGTTAAGATGGTTCGCCGTCAAGCTGTGACATGAAAGTCATGATTTGATTTTTGGAGCTCTAGAAATAGTGATTTCATTTTATCAACAAGCAGATTAAAAACAAAGGAAGGGAAACCAAGCCATGTTTATTGGTTATTTACTTGGAGGAAAAATTGAATTCATAATAGCAGCATGAAGCCACATATGTCTGCCTTTTCTGTCCGTCTGGCTCTTACGCTGAAAAGTGTGGTAGAACGGATACCATTTCATTTTTTACATTGAATTATTTCCACTCTCAACCCCTTCACACATGCTCACACATATACGTACATTTGCAGTCTATTATTTAAACATTGCACCTCAGGTCTCAATGGCTGAAATTGCATGTTAATTTTGAACAGCAATAACTTTCCAATCTCATATCTGTGCTGCATGCTGCCTCTGTTCCCAAGCGAACGACGGTCCAGCATTTCTATAACATTTGTCTTGCTTAAATGGGTCCTGGGGAGTGTGACTTAATTAAAAGCTTAAATGATATTCCCTCCTAGTAGGAACTAGGATTAGTTTTTCCTGTGGCTACTAAGTTACACTCCACCAGCTCTCTTCTGTTCATATAAAGTCTGTTTTCTCTTTGGTGATTTGAAGTGTTGAACAGAGACTTCAACACGTTTTGTGCAAGCTCCATTGAAATGTGACCTCCGCCTAACCATTTCAACTGTCAAAAAGAAAGAGTACGTGCTCCTTTTTAAAAGTCTTTTTAGATTTAATTACGTTTTTGATTGAGGCCATTGATGTGTGGCTTTATAAAACTGTCTTACATCCTGTCTGATTCACCTTATAAAATCAAACTTTCACTCCATGAGGATATTTAATCCAGTGAATGTAGCTTGAACCTCCAAGAACAGTTCTTCATTGTGCCAAAACATCTCAATAGACCAGCTATTATTTTCAATACTGTTCAATTTCAGACTTGTATGGAATGTTAACGCTCGATACAGCAGTCAACTGGTCAAATCTGGTCGAAACGCACACCTGTGCATCCCCCAAAAGTTAACTCACTATACTGGCCTAACATTAAACTGAAATATTTAGTGCGTCTTCTACCAATTCTCAATTTAGGGTATGCAGGCGGTATATCAATATATTGATGTACTACATAAACCAATTGAAACCAATCATGTTTTGTTACAGCCCTATTCACCATGAGGCCTGCTGAAAGGTTGTGTTGCTAGTTGGAGTACTCAGCTCTGAAATAGACTGGCCCATCTCTCCTAAAGTACAGATGGCCACATTCATCTGTGATGCATTGCTTGGTCATGGAATATTGTAAACATGGTCTTGTATAAACTTTAATTTACAATCCAAAATGGGTAAATAAGGTTGGAGTTGTCACAGTCAGTATATGCTCATTAAAGTATTTAACACTCTGGGCCTTTTGTGAATTTCCCTTACATTACAACTGTCACCTGTACAATTTAGAGTAATCTCACACAGGTCTTAATGAACTGTTTGTTCAGTGTTTCTGCGAGGCCAGCTGTTTGTGCCCTCAAAGGACCAGTCAACTTTAACCTTTGACCTTTACTCACCCCCTAACTGTAATGCCCCTGAAAGCACTATGCACATCAACATTGGGGGACGATGTTGTATTGGGTCAGTGTGCGTTATTTAAAACGTGTGTTGAGTCAAGTTGCCTTTGCATAGTTTCCCCTTATCACTTGACTGGCCACAGTGTTCCAAAGCACAACACTGGTGATGTAGAAGAGTCCCATCTGCTGAGTTGTCAGGTGCTCAGCCGTATTGATCTGGCTGTAATTGATTATGATAGAGTCTGAAGATAAAGGCTTCTGTTAAACCGTGGCTGGGCTTTTGCAGGGCCCTGTAATTGCATATGCACGCTGTCCCTGTGCTTATCTCACTGCTTTCTCCCAGCACCATACAGCGCTGTCAGCTTAAAGACCTCGGCAGCACGGCGAGTTATGCCTCCAAGGACACTCCTCGTCAACACCAGAGACTGACAGCCTCTGCAGCAGTTGTGCTACAACAGTTTTACACACCAATCCACTCCATAAACTACACTGGTGCTCCTGCTGCTGGGGGTAAAGGGATGTCCTGTCCTTCGCTTGAACTTAAATAAACCCAGTGGGTTTGGCCACACGACATGCTAACAGATTGTGTGTGTGCCTTTCCTGTGTTGTGGTGTAGCTGACAGTGGGTGCTCACCCCCAAACCATTGACCACCACGAACTGGAACACTTATGTTTTACCCGCAACTATACGCACAACAGTTTCTAAATACTTTGGCCAGAGTTTAGTTATTTGGTTTCTGCAGTTATTGTCATTAAAATGCCAACATTTTATCACCCAATTCTTATCTAAGTCAGTTGTTCTAGTCAGCGCTATTAAATCCATTACTGTAAGCTGTTTTCAGAACAACACAGGCAGGCAGTTTACTGTTCTGAGAGTGATACGCCCTGTCAGACAGTGCAGAGAGGAATTTGGTATCTTGTCCGGAATGGGCTGGTATGTGGATAAATGAGTGTGCTGTAGAGGGCCATATAAGGTTTCATAAACGCACCGTTTATCTGGCAGGCGGATGGATGCGGTGGTATGGTGCTGCCGGAGTGGAGAAGTTCTGTCAAAGTTGTAAGAAAATCGAATCAAGTTTAATCTGTCACATGCTCCGAAAACAACAGGTATTTGTATTCCACCTTACAGTGAAACGCTTACTTACAAGCCCTTAACCAACAATGCTTTAAGCAGTTAAGGAAAATAATAAGTGTTAAGTAAAAAAAAATTGAAAATAAAAGTAACAAATAATTATACAGCAGCAGCGGCTATATACAGGGGGTATTGGTACAGAGTCGATGTGTGGGGGCACCGGTTAGTCCTGGTAATACGAACATGTAGGTAGAGTTACTGCCGGCGCCGACAGAGATGGCCGCCTCGCTTCGCGTTCCTAGGAAACTATGCAGTTTTTGGTTTTTTTTACGTGTTATTTCTTACACTAGTACCCCAGGTCATCTTAGGTTTCTTTACATACAGCCGACAAGAACTACTGAATATAAGATCAGCGTCAACTCACCATCAGTACGACCAAGAATATGTTTTTCGCGACGCGGATCCTGTGTTCTGCCTTACAACCAGTGTAACCGAGTGGATCACATGCAGCGACCAAAAAAAAAAAAAAAAAAAAACGACTCAGAAAAAGAGGGAAACGAAGCGGTCTTCTGGTCAGACTCCGGAGACGGGCACATCGTGCACCACTCCCTAGCATTCTTCTTGCCAATGTCCAGTCTCTTGACAACAAGGTTGATGAAATCCGAGCAAGGGTAGCATTCCAGAGGGACATCAGAGACTGTAACGTTCTCTGCTTCACGGAAACATGGCTAACTGGAGAGACGCAATCCGAAGCGGTGCAGCCAGCGGGTTTCTCCACGCATCGCGCCGACAGAAACAAACATCTTTCTGGTAAGAAGAGGGGCGGGGGCGTATGTCTTATGGCCAACGTGACATGGTGTGATGAAAGAAACATACAGGAACTCAAATCCTTCTGTTCACCTGATTTAGAATTCCTCACAATCAAATGTAGACCGCATTATCTACCATGAGAATTCTCTTCGATTATAATCACAGCCGTATATATCCCCCCAAGCAGACACATCGATGGCTCTGAACGAACTTTATTTAACTCTCTGCAAACTGGAAACGATTTATCCGGAGGCTGCATTCATTGTAGCTGGGGATTTTAACAAGGCTAATCTGAAAACAAGACTCCCTAAATTTTATCAGCATATCGATTGCGCAACCAGGGGTGGAAAGACCCTGGATCATTGTTACTCTAACTTCCGCGACGCATATAAGGCCCTGCCCCGCCCCCTTTCGGAAAAGCTGACCACGACTCCATTTTGTTGATCCCTGCCTACAGACAGAAACTAAAACAAGAAGCTCCCACGCTGAGGTCTGTCCAACGCTGGTCCGACCAAGCTGACTCCACACTCCAAGACTGCTTCCATCACGTGGACTGGGAGATGTTTCGTATTGCGTCAGACAACAACATTGACGAATACGCTGATACGGTGTGCGAGTTCATTAGAACGTGCGTTGAAGATGTCGTTCCCATAGCAACGATTAAAACATTCCCTAACCAGAAACCGTGGATTGATGGCAGCATTCGTGTGAAACTGAAGGCACGAACCACTGCTTTTAATCAGGGCAAGGTGTCTGGTAACATGGCTGAATACAAACAGTGCAGCTATTCCCTCCGCAAGGCTATCAAACAAGCTAAGCGCCAGTACAGAGACAAAGTAGAATCTCAATTCAACGGCTCAGACACAAGAGGCATGTGGCAGGGTCTACAGTCAATCACGGACTACAGGAAGAAACCCAGCCCAGTCACGGACCAGGATGTCTTGCTCCCAGGCAGACTAAATAACTTTTTTGCCCGCTTTGAGGACAATACAGTGCCACTGACACGGCCTGCAACGGAAACATGCGGTCTCTCCTTCACTGCAGCCGAAGTGAGTAAGACATTTAAACGTGTTAACCCTCGCAAGGCTGCAGGCCCAGACGGCATCCCCAGCCGCGCCCTCAGAGCATGCGCAGACCAGCTGGCCGGTGTGTTTACGGACATATTCAATCAATCCCTATACCAGTCTGCTGTTCCCACATGCTTCAAGAGGGCCACCATTGTTCCTGTTCCCAAGAAAGCTAAGGTAACTGAGCTAAACGACTACCGCCCGTAGCACTCACATCCGTCATCATGAAGTGCTTTGAGAGACTAGTCAAGGACCATATCACCTCCACCCTACCTGACACCCTTGACCCACTCCAATTTGCTTACCGCCCAAATAGGTCCACAGACGATGCAATCTCAACCACACTGCACACTGCCCTAACCCATCTGGACAAGAGGAATACCTATGTGAGAATGCTGTTCATCGACTACAGCTCTGCATTCAACACCATAGTACCCTCCAAGCTCGTCATCAAGCTCGAGACCCTGGGTCTCGACCCCGCCCTGTGCAACTGGGTACTGGACTTCCTGACGGGCCGCCCCCAGGTGGTGAGGGTAGGCAACAACATCTCCTCCCCGCTGATCCTCAACACTGGGGCCCCACAAGGGTGCGTTCTGAGCCCTCTCCTGTACTCCCTGTTCACCCACGACTGCGTGGCCACGCACGCCTCCAACTCAATCATCAAGTTTGCGGACGACACAACAGTGGTAGGCTTGATTACCAACAACGACGAGACGGCCTACAGGGAGGAGGTGAGGGCCCTCGGAGTGTGGTGTCAGGAAAATAACCTCACACTCAACGTCAACAAAACTAAGGAGATGATTGTGGACTTCAGGAAACAGCAGAGGGAACACCCCCATCCACATCGATGGAACAGTAGTGGAGAGGGTAGCAAGTTTTAAGTTCCTCGGCATACACATCACAGACAAACTGAATTGGTCCACTCACACAGACAGCATCGTGAGGAAGGCGCAGCAGCGCCTCTTCAACCTCAGGAGGCTGAAGAAATTCGGCTTGTCACCAAAAGCACTCACAAACTTCTACAGATGCACAATCGAGAGCATCCTGGCGGGCTGTATCACCGCCTGGTATGGCAACTGCACCGCCCTCAACCGTAAGGCTCTCCAGAGGGTAGTGAGGTCTGCACAACGCATCACCGGGGGCAAACTACCTGCCCTCCAGGACACCTACACCACCCGATGCTACAGGAAGGCCATAAAGATCATCAAGGACATCAACCACCCGAGCCACTGCCTGTTCACCCCGCTGCCATCCAGAAGGCGAGGTCAGTACAGGTGCATCAAAGCTGGGACCGAGAGACTGAAAAACAGCTTCTATCTCAAGGCCATCAGACTGTTAAACAGCCACCACTAACATTGAGTGGCTACTGCCAACACACTGTCAATGACACTGACTCTACTCCAGCCACTTTAATCATGGGAAATGATGTAAATATATCACTAGCCACTTTAAACAATGCTACCTTATATAATGTTACTTACCCTACATTGTTCATCTCATATGCATACGTTGATACTGTACTCTATATCATCGACTGCATCCTTATGTAATACATGTATCACTAGCCACTTTAACTATGCCACTTGGTTTACATACTTATCTCATATGTATATACTGTACTCGATATCATCTACTGTATCTTGCCTATGCTGCTCTGTACCATCACTCATTCATATATCCTTATGTACATATTCTTTATCCCCTTACACTGTGTATGACAGTAGTTTTTTTTGGAATTGTTAGTTAGATTACTTGCTCGTTATTACTGCATTGTCGGAACTAGAAGCACAAGCATTTCGCTACACTCGCATTAACATCTGCTAACCATGTGTATGTGACAAATAAAATTTGATTTGATTTGACTATGCATAGATTATAACCAGAGAGTAGCAGCAGTGTAAAAGAGGGGTCTGGGTACCTTTTTGATTAGCTGTAAGAAGAACAGAATGCATGTCTTCTCTCTGTATGGCTCCCAAACCATTTATCTCAGGTAATACATTCATGTTTTAACTGGCATGCTCATCTACATTAAGGTTTGCCTGTCTGGGCCATGGTGAATGGAGCCATGGGCCATGGTTTGCCTGTCTGGGCCATGGTGAATGGAGCCATGGGCCACGGTTTGCCTGTCTGGGCCATGGTGAATGGAGCCATGGGCCACGGTTTGCCTGTCTGGGCCATGGTGAATGGAGCCATGGGCCACGGTTTGCCTGTCTGGGCCATGGTGAATGGAGCCATGGGCCACGGTTTGCCTGTCTGGGCCATGGTGAATGGAGCCATGGGCCACGGTTTGCCTGTCTGGGCCATGGTGAATGGAGCCATGGGCCACGGTTTGCCTGTCTGGGCCATGGTGAATGGAGCCATGGGCCACGGTTTGCCTGTCTGGGCCATGGTGAATGGAGCCATGGGCCATGGTGAATGGAGCCATGGGCCACGGTTTGCCCGTCTGGGCCATGGTGAATGGAGCCATGGGCCATGGGGCCATGGTGAATGGAGCCATGGGCCACGGTTTGCCCGTCTGGGCCATGGTGAATGGAGCCATGGGCCACGGTTTGCCCGTCTGGGCCATGGTGAATGGAGCCATGGGCCACGGTTGGTGAATGGAGCCATGGGCCACGGTTTGCCCGTCTGGGCCATGGTGAATGGAGCCATGGGCCACGGTTTGCCCGTCTGGGCCATGGTGAATGGAGCCATGGGCCACGGTTTGCCCGTCTGGGCCATGGTGAATGGAGCCATGGGCCACGGTTTGCCCCTCTGGGCCATGGTGAATGGAGCCATGGGCCATGGTTTGCCTGTCTGGGCCATGGTGAATGGAGGGAGGTGGGTATTTATTTGTATAATCTGGTTAGATTTGGTTGTTGTGCTAATCTGAGAGGCGTATAATCTGGAGTTTGGGGTGCTCTAATCTGGAACTAAAGACGGACCCACATTAACAACTCACTTGAGCAGACTGGAAGGAGAGCTTAAGAAGGAAAGACGAGAGGATGGTGGATGAGAGAGAAATGACTCCGGAAGGAGATGATGGAAAATTGGTACCAACACGGATGAGGAAAAGGCGCATTATTCTAGCAGACTGAATGGCAGAACAGACCCATCTGCCGTGTGTGGGCATATGGGCCCGGCTTGGCCCAACTCGCCTTACCATTATTAAGGGAAACTGCCTGTTAGCTCCAACTGCAGCCCAGTGCAGCGTTACCTGGCGCTCTCTCTCTGCCACCTCCCTTAGCCCCGGCCCTAAGAGCAGCAGCTGAGACAGGGTGTGGCTCCCAAGACATTCTCTAAACCTGGAGGTGGTGTTTATGTTCCAGCGCAGAATGTAAATAAGGTGGGAAATCATTTCTGGGAGATGTTGTGTTTTTAACTTGTTCCTCTACTGGCAAGTATGTATTTCAAAGTTTGTTGATTTTATAATAAACTTAATCTTAAGAGGTTAAATCTTGGTTGTTTCTAGAAATATTGGCCATTGGCTGACCTCTGTACTAATCAAGTGACTCTATTGTGCGTCACTTGGGAAATTAATGTAAAAAAATGGAGGCTGTGAATCATCATTTTAGACGTGTTGAGTCAAACGCATTGTTCCAGATCCATACCTGTCTTTACTCTTTCCACATGTGCAGCTCTATAGCCATTGGAGCCGCTCTAATCACCAGAGGTATTCCCTTCCTGAGCTCGTAACTCCTTCTGGAATAGAGAAACTTTAACTTCACTTTGTTCCCATTATGCCTGCCCCTCCAATTTGTCTCCAGACATTGGGCTTTTTGTAACACCTAATTGTGTCGACAGTCTAAAGACGCCACACCTTATGATAAGTGCATTCCCACAAGGGAAACTTGGCAGGGCTCGAGTAGAACGAACCAACAAACAACCCAACAAACATGCAGTTATTCCAGAGCCTGTTGCTCTGCATCCCAATGAGGCTGATGGATTAGCGCTCCGCTCCAGTAATGGGCTGAGAGGAGGAGTGCCAGAAGTCCCATTCTGCTTTTAACAGTGGCTCACTGCTTCTCACATTTGTAATGGTGTCTGAGCCGGCTGTTTTCCACATTTTCCTCTCATCTAAACTTCTTTGGTGTGTAATTGCAGTAAATGGCCTGTTTCCCCCACAACCGACTAGTTAAAGTTTACTGCCCGAACGTGGATGCCAGATTAGATGACAATAAGGCTTTTATGTTTGGTTCACAAATGCAGACACAGGGCTAAAATAACCCAAGGGGCTTTTAGTCGTGGTGGAATGGGTTTATGTTTGTGAGTCCATCCGTTCGTAAGTTTACGCGTCTTTCCAAGAGTGCGGTGTATTCTTGATGTCTGTGTGTGTGCGCTCTGCTTGGTCCCGCACCGAGAGCGGAGTCCTCTCTGACTTCTACTGAAGGGTCAGGGGTCGTCTTTGAGCTAATTGGGTTCGCCTCGCTCTTGTCATGACATTCTGGGGTCACACTGCTTTCAAATGTCAGCCTCCAGCCGTGTTCCATGCCAGCCAGTCCTGAGAACAACAGAGCATCAATGCCACAGCCTCTCTTCCCATTCAACCATCTCTGCCGTAAACCTTGCCAAGGACCGTCCACCCAAACATCTTTTGAGAACCATTCATGAATTCACCTTTTGTATACAATGACTACATTTCTCACATCCCAACTAAAGTCAGCGGTGAGTGTTATAGAGTTAGGACATTGTTATTGCAGTTTTTAAGCTCTGCAGTTAAGAAGTTGTATTGTACAGGTCACTTCTGATGTAGTGAAGGAGAGGGCTGGGGTCTTTCTGAATGGTGGATGATCTGGAAAGGGCATTAACATTCTGTGATGTAGTACTCTAGGACAGTGTGGCTTGATAAAGAGTGTTTGAAGGTAATCACAGACCGGCCATAGCGTACGGCAGCAGTCAGAGACTACGCATGGCAGAAGCCTAAAATCCCTAATTGATTCCATGGTCGTGTTTTGAGTTTAATTTATGACGTGCTGCTGTGCGCTTGTCTTTCAAAACATTCCACACTCTTTCAACTGTTGCCTAGCAGCAGTGGGGTTTGGCACGAACCGTCATGACTTCAACCACAACCCATTATCTGATTTTTATCAGTGTCAAACTCTCAGGCTTAAACCATTTGTCAGACCTCTATTGAATTCTAAGGCCGCAGCGTTGGCTAATTCTTAACCGTAATTTCCAGGCTAATGAAGCACTGTAAAGCGGATGGGCGATCTTAAGTAGCGATCACTTTAGCTGAATCAATCCTGGCTGCTTTGTTTCACGCGTCCCTTTTACTTGGCGTTGTTGTGATTTAAGAGCTGCCTTAATGGACCCCGCGGCTCTCTGTTGAAGCCATATCTACATCTCCCTCCACCTCAAGTCTTTGATCGAAGCCCACCCTCTCAGGCTGTTATCTAGGCTCACACACACAATGGGGCCCTCAGCGCTCCAGGTCTTCTTCCCTTCTTTCTTTAGCATCCTATCTCTGGACGGGACAATGGGCTCTGCGGAGCCGCTCATGTGATGTCAGCATTTTATTCAATTTTCATCCCGCTCTCTCATGGGTTAACATTCTGTTCTTACACACACACAAACTCCCCATCTCTTTGTTGGTGTTTGTGATGGTGGGTCGGGCTCTGAGAGGCATTTCATTGTGAATCATGTCATATGCTCTTTCTGGGTTATTGCCTCTCTATTTTCCGCTGGCTGTGTTCTGAGAGGGGGGATATTTTGTATTGACCTGCTTGGAACCGGCCTGTTTTCTGGGATTTAAATGGGAGCAAGAGAGGCTGAAACCCCCCCAGAGTGGAGGAATGGTGTTCTATTTCCCCTCCACTGCAGCGTCTAAACGGTACTGTACTGCCAGCCAAGACAAAACGGCACAGTTAGTATGTGGCCTGAAATACCCCAGCCTAAATGGTCAACTTGGTTATATAAGGGCCATACTGTAGCTGGGTCATGCTAGGCCTATTTATTCAGAAGAGTCCTTCCTAGCCATGTCCCAGCCCTAGGCTTTGTCACAGCCAGGATGGACATATTGTACTATTTATTATTACATAGTCTGCCACAATTCAGTCTGAAGTCATTCTCTGGTTTTCTAAAGCAGTGCCCTCATTTGGTGTAGACCTGTTATGATCCACCTCCAGTGCTGTGTTAATGCTGTAGACATGTTATGATCCACCTACAGTACTGTTAATGTTGTAGACATGTTATGATCCACCTACAGTACTGTGTTAATGCTGTAGACATGTTATGATCCACCTACAGTGCTGTGTTCATGTTGTAGACGTGTTATGATCCACCTACAGTGCTGTGTTCATGTTGTAGACATGTTATGATCCACCTACAGTGCTGTGTTCATGTTGTAGACATGTTATGATCCACCTACAGTGCTGTGTTCATGTTGTAGACATGTTATGATCCACCTACAGTGCTGTGTTCATGTTGTAGACATGTTATGATCCACCTACAGTGCTGTGTTCATGTTGTAGACCTGTTATGATCCACCTACAGTACCCTGTTAATGCTGTAGACATGACACTTGTGATTTATACACTTCCATTCTTTCTAATGAAATCATTAATTGGCCATTCAGAACCCATCAGGCTGACATTAGGTTGAGCTCTGCTCATTCACAAGGTCTGGGTGGGCGGTTCAGCACTCACTCTCTCTTTCTCTCTGAACATTAAGCCTTTTTCATTTTTGATTGCTGAGGGCCTCATTTGGTCTTTCTGGTCTGACAGTGCTCCAACTTCACACTTCCTGTCGCTGGCTCTGTCATTAGGAAAGGTGCAGAGGGCATATGGAAGGTTGACTCAGACAATTTCTCTTAAATATATGTGCACTGTACACACAGTGTGTCCCAAACCATCTTACTCAGTGAGGTCACGGCCAGGGCAGCAGCTGTGATCCTGCCATTGACCTTGTTTTAACCAGGGCCCGTAGCGCTCCACTACCCTCCTTCAGGTCGTTAGTGCAGCTCGTTCTCAATTAGTGTCGCTGTAGTGCTGAGCTGTTAGGCCCTGCTGGAGTACACCAGGTTAGAGACTTTTCCACATCTGCCTCCCTCCCTCACTTGGTAGAGTACTGTACAGGATCAGCCTGATATAATTTCTCTATGCTATTTTCCAACTGTGTGCTCTCCTTGACTTTTGAGCTAGTCCATGCACTTGTGGCAAGACACTTCTCTACATTGCGGCACTTTGTGTTTTCAACTTTGTCTGAGCTTTCTAGAGAAGGTGTCAAAGCAGGGCAGGTAGTTTCTCCTGAGCTCTGAGAGCAGCTGAAGTGTGGGTGTTTTGTGGTACAGTAACTCAGACAGGATATGTTTACTGCAGCGCTGTCACCACCTCAGACTCTCCAGGAACTCATGAAAATAGCTGTATTAACAATGCTAGAGGGATTACATATACTGTTTGATGATGAATACTGGTGATCAAATTCCTTGACTTAATGGAATCTCACAATGAGATGAATCGATTCATATGTATATTTTCATGAATCCATAAGTCAGAATGAATTGGCTGTTTCATCCTCAACTTTAACATGCGTCAAACTCATTCCACGGAGTGCCGAGTGTCTGGGTTTTCGCTCCTCCCTTGTACTTGATTGATGAATTAAGGTCACTAATTAGTAAAGAACTCACCTGGTTGTCTAAGTCTTAATTGAAAGGGAAAACCTGAAGAAACTAGGACCTCTGTGGAATGAATTTACTTTAACAGGACATTGTCTGGCTTCTGTCTTCACACCCCCTCATGTATAATACACGTGGATTTATATTTGTAAAGTATCTAGTGATTTATCTTCAACATCAGATTTGCAACTTTTCTGTTTACACTAGCCTGGGATGTGGTGTGGCCAAACAACACATTCCTGCATCTTGTGAGTGCAGCTATTAGCATACTGTTAAAATCATAGTATATAAACAAATTGCAATTCAAACTATACAGGAGCTTCTCAACTAAATGATGTTGCACACTTGATTTAATGCAATGATTCACAAATGTGTGGATACTTTTAAAAGCAGAAAATGCTGTCTACTGGTATAAAGGTAATTCTTGCAGGTTCATGTGGTGTGGGAGAGCTGTTGTTTTTGCACTGTACCACTGAGGGGGCTATGTCTCCCACTCTACCGTTGGAGCAGGATTCCCCTCAGGGTTCCCCTTTAGGAAAATGTGGTGCCGAACATTTGACCGGCAACATTTGAATATACCGGACATTTGAGGAATTCTCCGGACCCATATGCATTGGGTGCGTAACCTGATTAAGGCGTCCACCCATGGTGCGCAGAATGACAGAAATCACATTTAGAATATGGTAATTCATTTAATTAACGGAACATGTAAGTTGAGGATTCAACGATGTGCTGTCCTTACCGAATTCTGATGTTCACTTTGAACATGTCAGTAGAACTGTCCACATTTACTCTTCCTCAGCCAACAAGACGAGTAACGAACCGCAAAATCACTGGCATTTGTCAATCTACTATAGTAAAGAAGTTTAGGCTGCCTATTCGATTGGTCAGCTTGTTGAGAAAGAAATAGCCTATTTCAAACGGACTCTAGGACAGTTATGGGACGATAGATCCCAAATTCATACGACCAGTATGCCCAGGTTCAGTGGCAATATTTAGATTGTAGATCTTGGTGGGGCAAAAAAACATGAGGGATGCATGCCTGCAAAGCCACTACACAACACTAAACAATACATTCATTGCACTATAACGGTGACAAACGGTGCCCACAAACTGTTAGGGCCTACATAAAACTGTCCCAACAGCAGATGGACGTAGTCCATCTAACTATTTGTTCAACACTTATGAAATGTACAGTATTCATGTACACCGAGGAACTTCAAACTTTCCACCTTCTCCACTGCTGTCCCGTCGATGTGAATCGGGGGTGCTCCCTTTTGTTTCCTGAAGTCCATGATCATCTCGTTTTGTTGACATTGAGTGAGGTTATTTTCCGGACACCACATTCCGAGGGCCCTCACCACCTCTCCGTAAGGCTCTTCACGAACGCTGGCTAACAAGTTGAATCAGCAATACAAAATGTTGGTTTATTTATTTACTAAATGCCTAAAATAATCACACAGAATTACATCTACACAGAATGGATCACACATTGATTACAAATTATGTCATAAAGGAAAACGTCCCTAGCGGACGGAATCGATATGACAGGCTGGTTACACAAAGACAGCGGGTTAGGTTTTGAATGAAAAAGCAGGAAGTGTGAGGAACAAAAATATTTTTTGTCTATCGGGCCATAGGCAGCAATGCTATCGTAAATATTGTATCTTATGCATTCTAAATAACCGTCCATTTGAAAAGGAAAATGCAATAAATATTTACTCTGAGCTGCGCTTCGGTAGATTGGTCATAGAAGGCCAGATTGTCCAGCATGGATCTCTTGTCCGCTGAAGAATGTCTAGTAGTGAATTGGAGCATGGTAGAATGCATACTCTGTCCGTCCTCTCCTAATCCACATTTACAGCTGCTGTTGCTAACGCAACGGCTAGGAGGTATCACTTTAGTGAATAAGAGTTCAAAGTTCATACCAAGTTGCCATACTTTAAGCTCGTGCTATATTCTGGCTGGTATAGTCAATTCATCCTTTTTGGTGTGTTGGTCGTCATCTTCACGTTGAAATTCGATGCTAATTTTGTTAGGTTCTTGTCGTTCAACCAGTGCTCACGCTGAGGTTGGCTTAGTTTTGTTGGTGATCTTGTCCTTTTAACGCAGGGACCGCAAGTCCTCACGTCCTTGGAACAGGATGTTGAATTTTCATCAACGGGTTTATATAGTGGTGAAAGAAGGGTGTGTTTCATAGTTTACAATCAATGTCTGTTCCCTTGGGCGGGGCCTCTTGAGTGAGCAGAGTTTCTCTGACAAACCGTTCTCTCATTTAAAAAGCTACAATTACATTTAATCTTTTCAAATAGTTTCATATTTAAACATTTAAATTGCACAGCAATTCCATGTGAATCTGATAACTAGAATGTGTCGACTTTCCAAGATAGTTTGTCATCCTGTCATTAGTAGTAATGTCTCAGACAACAACTGATCTGAGATCATATTCATTAATTACCAAAGCATATTTTCAACTGGTTGGATTACTGAAATATTGGTTCCGTTTCCCACCTTTTGATGTTACCAGACTCTCTGTTACGAAGGCTTTACAAGAGCCAACTCTATAAAGTAGAGAGAGAAAAGGGGAAAGGTATTTATGGGGGTCATAAACCTCCCCAAAAAGCCAACGTCATGACACGATCTTCACCACCTGGGGTGGCCCGTCAGGAAGTTCAGGACTCAGTTGCACAGGGTGGGTTCGAGACCCAGGGTTTGGAGGGTACTATGGTGTTGAATGCTGAACTGTGGTCAATGAACATCATTCTTACATAGGTTTTCCTCTTGTCCAGATGGGATTGTGCAGTGTGATGGCGATTGCATTGTCTGTGGACCTATTGGGGCAGTAAGCAAATTGGAGTAGGTCAAGGATAACTGGTAGGGTGGAGGTGACTAGACTCTCAAAGCACTTCATCATGACAGATAGTCGTCAGTTACCTTAGCTTTCTTGGGAACAGGAACAATGGCGGCCATCTTGAAGCATGTGGGGACAGCAGACTGAGATAGGGATTGATTGAATATGTCCGTAAACACCAGCCAGCCAGCTGGTCTGTGCATGCTCTGAGGATGCGGCTAGGGATGTCGTCTGGGCCGGCAGCCTTGAGGGTTAACAGGTTTTAAATGTTTTACTCACGTCGGGCACTGAGAAGGAGAGCCCACAGTCTTTGGTAGCTGGCCATGTCGTTGGCACTGTATTGTCCTCCAAAGCGCGCAAAGAAGTTTTAATTTGTCTGGGAGCAATACATTGATGTCACGAAAGCCAACATCACCCACGACAGAGAACGGTTGATTGTCAAGGGCAATACATTTCATTATCTTGGCGTTACTGGATTTGGCCTTTGTCTCGCTGAATTTGTTTTTTACTCTTTCAAATGATTGTTCAACTTGTTGACTGCTCGATCCACACAGCAGACATATGCAGTAGACTATCCAATAATGTTTGTTCCATAATGCAGTTAGTGGGAAAACAACACTATTGTCAAAAGGGCACTGAACATGCAAGCAGTTTCATGTGAAAATATCCATTAGAAATGTTCAAAGCGAGGCGACCTAATAGAGGCTACTTTGAAGCAAGGTAAGACATGCCTCATATGAATTAAAACATTTCAGGTTTCAAACTATTAAGTGTATGTTTTTCGAAATGCAAACTGCCTCCAGCTTATTGCAAAGTGGTGTGTGGCACGCCGATGAAGCCTGCCTTCCATTGCAGTTTGATGTAGAGGTCAACCGATTATGATTTTTCAACACCAACCATACTGAATGAACACTTATTTTAACTTAATATAATGCCTCAAATAAATAATGAAACATTTGGTTTAAATAATGCAAAAACACAGTGTTGAAGAAAGTAATAGTGCAATATGTGCCATGTAAGAAAGCTAGCGTTTAAGTTCCTTGCTCAGAACATGAGAACATATGAAAGCTGGTGGTTCCTTTTTAACGTGAGTCTTCAATATTCCCAGGTAAGAAGTTTTAGTCCTATAATTCCTACAACCTATTTCTCTCTATACCATTTGTATTTCATTAACCTTTGACTATTGGATGTCCCTATAGGCACTTTAGTATTGCCAGTGTAACAGTATAGCTTCCGTCCCTCTCCTCACCCTTACCTGGGCTCGAACCAGGAACACACCGACAACAGCCACCCTCGAAGCATCGTTACCCATGCAGAGCAAGGGAAACAACCACTCCAAGTCTCAGAGCGAGTGATGTCTGAAATGCTATTAGCGCGCACCCCGCTAACTAGCTAGCCATTTCACATCGGTTACACCAGCCTAATCTCAGGAGTTGATAGGCTTGAAATCATAAAAAGCTGCTGGCAAAACACACAAGTGCTGTTTGAATGAATGCTTACGAGCTTGCTACTGCCTACCATCGCTCAGTCAGACTGCTCTATCAAATCATAGACTTAGTTATAACATAGATATATGAGCCTTAGATCATTAATATGGTCGAATCCGCAAAATATCACCTCGAAAATAAGATGTTTTATTCTTTCAGTGAAATACGGAACCTTCCCGTATTTTATCTAACGGGTGGCATCCCTAAGTCTAAATATTCCTGTTACATTGCACAACCTTCAATGTTATGTCATAATTACGTAAAATTCTGGCCCAAAATGTTGCATATACACTGACTGTGTGCAATGAACGCAAGAGAAGTAACACAATTTCACCTGGTTAATATTGCCTGCTAACCTGGATTTCTTTTAGCTAAATATGCAGGTTTAAAAATATATACTTCTGTGTATTGATTTTAAGAAAGGCATTGATGTTTATGATTAGGTACACATTGGAGGAATGAAACGCACCGCATCGATTATATGCAACACAGGACATGCTAGATAAACTAGTAATATCATCAACCATGTGTAGTTAACTAGTGATTATGATTGATTTTTTATAAGATAAGTTTAATGCTAGCTAGCAACTTACCTTGACTTACTGCATTCAGGCAGGCTCCTCGTGGAGTGCAATGTAATCAGGTGGTTAGAGCGTTGGACTAGTTAACTTTAAGGTTGCAAGATTTAATCCCCCGAGCTGACAAGGTAAAAATCTGTCGTTCTGCCCCTGAACAAGGCAGTTAACCCACCGTTCCTAGGCCGTCATTGAAAATAAGAATGTGTTCTTAACTGACTTAACTAATTTAAACGGCCAAATCGGTGTCCAAAAATACCAATTTCCGATTGTCATAACTTGAAGTCGTCCCTAATTAATCGGCCATTCCAATTAATCGGTCGACCTCTAGTTTGATGCCACGTTCAAGACAACTTTGGAAAAAAACAAGCTCCGACTTGGAAGAAAAAAAAATTCTAACGGTCATCAAACTCGGAATTCAAAGATCCCTGAAATCATGATTTGACCTCCTTCCCAGTTGTCTTGGAAGCACAACAAGACCTCAGCAGCAGTGCTTGCTCTGTATGACAGATTTTCCACTCAAAGGCTCTGTATCTGTATGCTATACGGGTGTGATAAATAAGAAACATAACAAATAAAATGTACACGCACCAATTATGCAAAGTAACTTCTAGACCAATTTTTAGCATGACCATTCTAATGTATTTACATGGACTGGTATTTCCTTCAATGAATAGGCTGAAAAGCATTATTTTACACAGGGATTTTCTTCTACCTGCGCCAGTCTTATTTATTGGCTTTTCTTTGATAGGACGAAAGCCAGCTATTACCGGGTAATGGACAACTTGTCCCGGAGGTAGTGTGAGACATCTCTTAAAGAGATTCCATTTTTAACAACACAAGTATCTCTCCTGGACCTAGTTTGTGTCGTAGAAGTAGTGTAAAGAGGCCACTTGCAAATGGAATGCCTTATCTCCGTAACATGTTGGGATTAATGACTGTGTTTGTGTGTGTCTGCAAGTATTGGGTGACAATATTAACAATAATGTGTATGTGTCTGTCTGCAGGTATTTGGTGACATCTATCACTTCCGGCACCGTTCTGTGGAGAAGAGGTCTCTGTCGGGTCACCGAGGGACGCACGTCCGTCTACAAAAAGAGCCTCAGGTAAGACGCCTTGGGAGGAGGTGTGAGTGTGTGTAGATGATGTTGGGTGGGTGAGTGTATCAAAGTGGATGAGGAGGTTGAGAGTGAGTGTGTAGCTAGAGAGGGTGGAGGGATGTGAGTGTAGGGGAGGATGGGTTATATCAATAACATGACTTCACCAGCTGCAACAGAGGGTGGGGGTTGGATTGGGCTTGTTGAAAGATGATTCATTAATCTAGAGTCATACTGTAATGCACCTCCCAATTAACAACACAGCCAGTGTGAGAGAGGTGAGAGGTGATGGAGGGCAGTATGTGAAAGAGGTTGAGAGTCACTGTACTGTAGCTTGGTTGGATTTGTTAATTTATATTCCATAACATGACTGGCGGAGCCGTTGGTACTACATCACCACCTGTGGAGCCGCCATTAGGCAGGCAGTGGGTAGGATCGACGCAGAGGGGACCACGGTGAGCTAACAACCACAGGGCAGAGTGCCAGAGACCTGAGCTCTCATTTATCACCCGCTTTTAATGGATGTCTCGGACACTCTACAGCATCTGCCTGGTCCTGTTCCTTTCCCTGCTTTATGTTAGGGCTGGGAGGTGAGAGCATGCTAAACATGCTACTCACATACACACACGTATACTGTGGTGTCTAATGATCTCATTCTCAAACCACCTCTGAATAGATTAGGTTTCCAGTTTGATTTCTAATGCTTGTCATGTCTGATTTCTCTTCCACTCCTATTGTGTGTATGTAGTCTGTACTGTGGGTGTTTGAGTGATGGGTCCCTGTTTAAAAGGTCTGTGATTAAGTGTCGCTGGGGCTGTGTGTAGTTCTCTGTGGTCTCCTGGTCTTGCGTTTCCCTCTGGAGCTCTCTGGGCTCTGGCAGTGTTTCCATGGCTGTGAAAGTCGAGCGTTTGAACTGCGGCACAATGAATGTCCTGCCATCTGCAACAGCCGCTCAGAACCGCTCCGCTGTTTGTCACTCAGCGCAGCTCAGGTCCAGATGGGAAGATCAGAGAGAGAGGGCTAGTAACTAGTAACGCAAACTCAGATTCATGTCCAGGAAAAGCAGATATGCACACTCAGCAGTAGTTCCTCCCCTGACTAACTAATGTTGGTGCTGTTGTGGGCTGGTTCTGCTAATGGGGGTGGCTGGCAGTTCACATGCTGTACAAAACACAGCTTTAAAGGTATGCAGGACCTGCTGATTCAGAGGTACTCTTCCCCTCCCATATCCAAAGAACAGATGTGTGTGATTGAGTGTGTGTTCTTCTGGGGGTGACTAGGTGTGAATGAACAAGACTTGTGGTACTAACTGACATCCCCTGGGAACCCACAATTGAAAATCCCCTGTCACTATGGAGTGTCATGGGAAGTCCATTGTCTTCCCATGAAGGACTAAGTGCTACTGCAGTCTGCCAGTGGTCATCTCTCCTAACCAGTCCTGTTCCTGTCGACTGTAGAGAACCCATGTTTTGGTTTCCCTGCGTTAGTCAGCCAGCGAACTGTGTGGCCATGTCTCGCTGCTGTTTTGTCTTGAGCAGGCGCACGGTGGGAAAAGCGTTGTGTGGCCTATCCTCTTACCCTTAGCAGCACAGCACCAAAACAACACTGCTCCCGCCCCGCCCCAACCCCACTCCTCCCCTCACCACTCAACTGATGGGATTTCCTCTCTCGCAGCTGCTCCATTTCCTGTTGTTGAATTCCTTTTCTCCCTGAGCACCTCAAAGAAAGGGGAACCTCCTTGCACCTCCCTCCCTGCACTGCTCAGTTCAGTCCTGTGGCCCACAGCAGTCACACTGGGGGAGATGGATCTCAAACAAAAGCAGCAATAAACCCTGCTCAAAGACCCACATTACTGTGGACCAAACGGCCAGGGACTCTGCCAAAACTCAGTCTGGCTGACAGACCCCGCTGATCGGGGAGCTAATGTCTGGGCTTCGCCCGGCTGCTCAGTCACATCTAATGGTGATGCATTGCTCTAATATTGTGTTGCTGTTGTAAGACCATTGCTGTAGTGAAATTGTGTTTGGCCTAAATGATATACCCATGGAAATGCCATCAATCCAGTATTACCACAAGTTATTCCTGGGCAGGCCATGTTGTCAGGGAAAACCCCTGGACCTAATCATTTTACAATCCATACAGCTACTGTTACTACAGCAATGTAATACTACAGCCATGCTCTGCCATCGTAATAGTGTTCATGTTTGGTTGTGTTCATGTTTGGTTGTGTTCATGTTTGGTTGTGTTCATGGTTTGGTTGTGTTCATGTTTGTATATGGAGGGGAAGAGAGCAGGAAGGAGAGACCAGAGAGACCACAGAGACCTGTCTGCTCAGTATCTGCTGGACAGCAGCGTTTAACCAAGCAGCCAGGGTCCTTTATGTGAATGGTCTGGAGCAAAGAGAAAAGCCGTCTCAGATAGCTGGCATCCGGACCCATTTATAATGGAGATCTTATCTGTTAACTGCTAGCTGGTTCCCTCTGTTCTGTTCCACCTCACTCGGTCTGTTTAAGAATTCCCGGAGACTCCCTCTCTGGCTCGCTCCAATTTTTCCCTTTTCAAACATTTGCTTAATTATCTCTCTTTGCGATAGGGAAACTTTGGCAAAGGCCTTTAAGTGTAATTAACATTGGAAGCGTCTGTCTTTCTTGACAAAGGATCGGATGGTAATTTGTGGTAAACTTAACTCGGAGACAAAGTTAACTTCTCTTGTCTTAATGTGTTGATTTTAAATCCATCCATTCAAAATGTTTATTCACTCCCTGTCATATGAAATCACAAGCCTCTCATTAACCTCTCTGGGATATGTGGGACGGTAGCGTCCCACCTCGCCAACAGCCAGTGAAAGTGCAAATTGCCAAATTCAAAACAATAAAAATCTCATAATTAAAATTCCTTAAGCATACAAGTATTTTACACCATTTTAAAGAATAGATTCTCGTTAATCCAGCCAGTGTCTGATTTCAAAAATGCTTTACAGCGAAAGCACCACAAATGATTGTTAGGTCACCACCAACTCACAGAAAAACACAGCCATTTTTCCAGCCAAAGAGGAGTCACAAAAAGCACAAATAGGAATAAAAATGAATCACTAACCTTTGATCTTCATCAGCTTACACTCATAGGACTTCATGTTACACAATACATGTATGTTTTGTTCGATAAAGTGCATATTTATATAAAAAATCGCGTTACGTTCAGTAGTTCTAAAACATGCGGTGATTGTGCAGAGAGCCACATCTATTTACAGAAATACTCATTATAAATGTGGATGAAAATACAAGTGTTATACATGGAATTAGAGATCTACTTCTCCTTAATGCAACTGCTGTGTCAGATTAAAAAATTACGGAAAAAGCAAACCATGCAATAATCTGAGTACAGCGTACAGGCAACAAAGCAGCCAAAAAGATATCCGCCATATTGGGTGGCCAACATTAGTCAGAAAAAGCATTATTAATAGCTTCTTTTGTTAGGGCGTTTGGTAAACAAATCCAAAAGTGCATTCAGGTCCAGCCGAACGTCGGACGAAAAGTTCAAAAAGTTCCGTTACAGCCCGTAGAAACTTGTCAAACGATGTATAGAATCAATCTTTAGGATGTTTTTATCATAAATCTTCAATAATGTTCCAACCGGAGAATTCCTGTCTGTAGAAAAGCAATGGAAGGAGAGCTAACTCTCTCGTGACCGCGCCTTAGAGCCTGTGGCACTCTGCCAGACACCTGGATCATTCTTCTCTCATTCGGTCCCACTTCACAGTAGAAGCCTCAAACAAAGTTCTAAAGACTGTTGACATCTAGTGGAAGCCTTAGGAAGTACAACATAACCAATATCCCACTGTATCTACAATAGGGGCTGAGTTAAAATACAAGCCTCAGATTTCCCACTTCCTGGTTGGATTTTTCTCAGGTTTTCACCTGCCATATGAGTTCTGTTATACTCAGACATCATTCAAACAGTTTTTGAAACTTCAGAGTTTCTATCCAATACTACTAATAATATGCATATATTAACACCTGGGACAGAGTAGCAGGCAGTTCACTCTGGGCACTTTATTCATCGAAGTTACTCAATACTGCCCCCCTGTCACAAAAGTTAATGCTGTTTTCTGGGGGTGATCCGTTAGGCTAATTTGAAAAGATCAGTCCTATGGAAAGGATTGGTTGCGCCATGCGAGTTTTTTTTATTATTATTATTTTTAGCCTTCCCATCCTCAAATCAAATGTTATTGGTCACATACACATAGTTAGCAGATGTTAATGCGAGTGTAGCGAAATGCTTGTTCATCCTCTATGCAGTCAGGCGCTACTTGATAACCCTGTGCATCTTAAGAGAGGGATTTAGCTACTCTGGGATGCTATCTTTCATGACTGACCTGTTTTTAATCAATAACCTCAGATAATCAATAACCTCAGAGATACTGACCCCCTCCCCCAGACTGACGCTGTCTGAGCTTAGCAGACTGTTCATTAACAGTCCAGAACCTCCATTTTCCATCTGAACCTCCGGTTTTCCATCTGGAACATCAAGGTAACAAACTATCAACAGTGTTCTTTCTGGTTGTATTGTGGTTGGCAGAGTTCATGAAAGCAATGACAGGCTCCATTGGTCAAATGCAGACTGTAAACAGTGTTGCCCTGAGTTACCATAGAGACTGTTGTTTTCATGGAAAGTGAGTTTCTCCCTAATGTGTGTTCTCAGTACACACACCACATAGTGAGCCCAGTACCAGCAGCTAATCTGCATGCTTGACTGAGTGTGCTTGAGCTATGATTAAGGGGTCTTGTAGCAGGCCTTGTTAATGCCTTGTTTGCAGGAGGACGAGCCCAGACTGTGGCATGGCACAATTACAGGGGTCCTCTCCCTCCCTCTTTTGGCCCTCTCACTCTCCGCATGGCTGACCTAGCCTCATTCTGTGGCCGCCAGTAAATCGCAGAGTAAGAGACTTAACAGTCAGGGAAAAACCATGTTGCTTCTGGCCGTGCAATATCACTGTTTCCTTTTTTAAACTTTGTTTTTGATGACCCCGGTCGCCTCAGTTGTCATTATTCTGTGGGGAGTTGGTGAGTGTAAAGCTGATGACTGGTCTGTGGGGAGGTGAGTGTAAAGCTGATGACTGGTCTGTGGGGAGCTGGTGAGTGTAAAGCTGATGACTGGGTAAAGAGAGGAAAGCAACACTATCTACTCTGTTCCATGACTGCAGCCTGGATTAGAGATCAATGGAAACTGTTGCTTCCTGACAGGAAGTCATGTGGACTCATGGGTAATGGAGTGTGGTCCATTACCCATGAGTCAGATGGTACATCCCAATAGTCTAACGTAGCCATGCCCCACTATTTCTTCTGAAATCCCCTGCTGTAGGACACAGACAAATCCCCCATGTTATCTCTGTTTTCATATTGCTGCTGTCAGTACAGTAGCACCCCACCCCCAGTCCCCCATTCTTCTTAATGTGTTGACCTTGTGAAGGGGCCACCCACTGTGGAAGCATCTGCTCCAGTGTGATTCTGTACAACTGCCAACCAGCAAGGGCCTTTCAACACTGATTCATGTAAACACGTCCGTTTAAAAAAAACAAAAAACTTCTGTACACCAATTATTGGTTGGAGGGCAGCGCATAAAGGTGTGTGTTGTGTCGGTAGGAACCTTGGTGTTATTGACGCTCTTGTGGTTTGAGCTGTTAGCAGAGAGGGGGCTGCTGTGGTTCCTGGTTGTCCTTCATGTCTGCCTCTCTGTCCTTGCAGCAGTCTCTTGCCTCCCTGCTGCAGCTTCTCGTCCACACCCCTCTCTCCACTTCCCCCTTTGCCTGCGTCCCTTTCAGCCACTCCACTGTACGGAGAGACAGCAGCTCGTAGAGGGGGTGTGACGCAGGGTTGTCGTTGTGTGCAATCTGCCTCTGCCCACACTTTCTGCCGCACACCGGCTGGAACTCCAAGAGAAGAATATCTCAAATCAAATCACACTTTATTGGTCGCTTACACAGTTTCTAGCTCCAACAGCACAGTAATACATGGCAAAAATAATAAATAAAACACAATGCACACATAATCCAGAAAAATCCCTCCCTGCTTACTGTTATTACCAGGGCTTTGTGTGGGGAGGCAGAGCACAGGGAGGAGGGAGAGGATAAAGACTGGGTGTGTGTATATATCCTCCTTTCTATGTTGTTTTTTTGTTTGTCTCTGTCTGCGTTAATGTGATTTTGTGTGTGTGTGTCTGTGTGGCCCCCTATCTGACCTCATCTAGCAGTTGTAATTAGTTTCAGCGCAGGCCGTCGTTAGGCTCAGTCTCTAATGAGGAGCTCCTGAAACGTATGTTAGAACTGCTGTTCCCTTTATCTCTCTCTGCTGTCATCCCGCTCTGCTTGCTGAAACTACATTTCTCTTTCATTCGGGGGAAATGGTGACCCTCATGTTCCCTCCTGCTCATCGTTATTCCTTATACCCTGTACTAATGGTCTTCCTCTGGTATATTGAGTGCTGCATTAGCACGGCTACTTCAGTAATGGCCCTCCTCTGGTTGAAATCCCTGTTACTAGAGGAGTAGTGGCGTTCCCATCAGGATATTAAGTTGGTGAACGAGTCTACTTGAAGATGGAATCCGCAGCAGGGGAAACGGCGCCACTGTCTGCCCCACGGCTTTTGTTATTGTTATTGTTTTGTTGACGAAGTGGATGTGAGGAGTGTCGCCCAATGTGGTCAAAAATTGCAGTACATATTGCTGCTTCGCACTAGTACAATGTCTAATGAAGAATAAAAAATAACAGTTTGCAGTAACTTGTTTGTTGTAGTTTCGGGAAAGGATGTGGTAGTTTCACCATTAAAGATTCCAGCTTTAATGTGGAGTGCCCAAGCTGAATGTAATCACGTCTCTCTGTTTAATGCCATGACTGATGCCTCTGTGTGTGTGTGTGTGTGTTCCTCAGGTGACGTGGGCAGAACAACAGGTGGTGAAGAGTAGGAAGAAGAGGGACATCTACACGGAGCCCTCAGACCCCAAGTTTACTCAGCAGTGGTACCTGGTGAGTAGACCAAGTCTGGCTGACGTTGAACAATCTATCGCTTTATTATCTCTCAATAGGAAAAATATGAGGAAGAATGTGTCTCATGCGAGGGAGAGAAATCAATACCCACTCTCAGCGCTTCATTGCTGTCATAAATAAGCCACAATGGCTTCCTCAGTGTATGGACTGAAATTTCAGAAACAACCTCTCAGACAACTTCAGACTACTGCCCATCACTGAAGCCACTGTGTTGTCAGGAGACAGACAGTTCAAACCTCTTCTCAGTTGATCAGTAATTCCTCCCTGTGCTCGGCTGTGTGCAATGTTATGTCTGGATGCACAGGGCTCTATAGAGCCTGTATCTTTATTAAAAGGGAAATGACATAAGAGCCCAATACAGTGGCACAGCAGAGCCCAGCGCTCTGTTTGATCGGTCTGCCCATTCTCCAATAACTCAGTGGATATTTCCCTCTTGGCTGAGTAAAAAAATCAACTTTACTCTATTCAATATACTGTATTAATACATGGCGGCCCTTTGTCTGAAGGAGTGGGTGTGATTTAAGCGTCTTGGTCGATGCAGAATGGACTGCTTAATGACCATGGTCTTTTAGGAGTCCATTATCAGAACGGCATACACATTTGGGTTTCCAGTCTTAAATTGAATTCATCTATTTATTTTATTCCCCAGACAATGGCACAGTCCCCGAACGAGGCCGTGAATACAAATAAAGGACTGAAATTAAACCAGTCTCAGTTATTGACTGTATGTATCATCTTAAATGCAAAGTGAAGCACTTTGACAAGGTTACACAGTCTGATCCAGTGGTCCATGAAAGAAACGGTGAGATAAACAAGTTGTGATTTCTCTTCATTTTGCTCCACCTTTAATTAGTCTCAAAGAAGGTTCAAGGCAATATAAAAGAGTTGATTGTAATTCTCAACAAACAAACATTCCTCGCTTATTCTCCAACATGCTCATGCTGAAGCAAATCCAATTTCGCCCCATGTCCCCGAGCTGTTGTTGTTGTTGGGGGGGGTGCTGCTGACTTCACCAGTGTGACTAGCTACATTTAATTCCCCTCTGGAGTTCACAGCTCTGTCGCACACAGCTCGCTCGCTAACTCTCCAGGTACACTGATTTGACTTAAGCAGTTTACCATCATGCCACAGAGGGAGGCAGGGAACTTGGGGGACTGCGATGGAGAAGTATGGAGAGGTACAGCCGGTGCTGCTTGCGGTTAGTGGGTTTAGTAAGGCTACTGTGCAGTGAGGTACGAGGAGTAGAGAGTATGCAATGAGAAGGTTGTGAGGGTGTAAGGAGTGTAAAAAGGGTATTTAGTTTTAGTGGGAGCATGTAGCTGTAGCAAAGGTATAATGTTGTAGTGTGGTGTGTATAAGGGTGTAGGTGTAGTGTGCATGTAACAAGGGTGCAGTCAGGCAAAGCAGTGTTCTAGATGGGGTGCTGCTGTATGAGCATCTGAGAGCCTAGTCTGAGAGCCTAGTCTGAGAGCCTAGTCTGAGAGCCTAGTCTGAGAGCCTGAGCCCAAGTGATTCTTGGTGGCAGAAAGTATCTGTCGTCAGTTTACACTGTGTCTCTATGATAAGGACATGGATAGACTCTGCTGCTACTTCCTCTGCTTATTCTTATGTATGACCGCAGCTCATATCACTGGTCTGTCCCTCATGGATAAAAAATAAATAAATAAAAAAGCTCAAGGCACAGTGTGAGATTTCGAAGGCAGGACAGTTTGTTCATGTGCCAATATTTAATGCAGTAAGCCGGTCAATTTAGGTATAGGAAAAATACAGAAATATCAATGTCCAAGACCATTACAAGAGCCTGGAGAATTTTCAGGGTAATTTCCAGATTTAATCAGGATTTTCTGAGTGAGATGGATCCACACAACCATGGCCAAAGCTTTGATCTATCTGACACCGACGGGGTGTGGAATCTGACACCGACGGGGTGTGGAATCTGACACCGACGGGGTGTGGAATCTGACACCGACGGGGTGTGGAATCTGACACCGACGGGGTGTGGAATCTGACACCGAAGGGGTGTGGAATCTGACACCGAAGGGGTGTGGAATCTGACACCGAAGGGGTGTGGAATCTGACACCGAAGGCCTTGGATGAGAGGAAAATAGTAGATCGCTTTTCAGACAAATTACATTAAATTGCGGCAGCATTTTAGAGAAATGGCTGTGAACTGCAAGGCCTCAGTCATGGTATTTGACCAATGGTCAAGTATGATGGGGAGAGAACACCAAAAGGCCTGTGTAGAAGTCTCTGTACCATTACCCTGGTGGCTGGTTGCCCACTAACAGAGACCCTCGGGGTGGCTCTGATGAGAGATGTATGCTGGTTCTGGTCTGCACTGATGCTACATGCTGAGTGACGAGCCTGTCTGTCTTTGTCTGCCTAGCACCACAGGATGTTGTAAGCCTGTCTGGTGCCACAGGATGCCGTCTGCCTCCCGTTGGGATTTAGTCATTTTCAAATCAAATCAAATTTATTTATATAGCCCTTCGTACATCAGCTGATATCTCAAAGTGCTGTACAGAAACCCAGCCTAAAACCCCAAACAGCAAGCAATGCAGGTGTAGAAGCACGGTGGCTAGGAAAAACTCCCTAGAAAGGCCAAAACCTAGGAAGAAACCTAGAGAGGAACCAGGCTATGTGGGGTGGCCAGTCCTCTTCTGGCTGTGCCGGGTGGAGATTATAACAGAACATGGCCAAGATGTTCAAATGTTCATAAATGACCAGCATGGTCGAATAATAATAAACTGGCAGAAGTCAGGTGGAAGTGAAACTGGAGCAGCAGCATGGCCAGGTGGACTGGGGAGCAGCATCATGTCAGGTAGTCCTGGGGCATGGAAGGTCAGTGAAACTGGAACAGCAGCATGGCCAGGTGGACTGGGGACAGCAAGGAGTCATCATGTCAGGTAGTCCTGGAGCTCAGGTCCTAGGGCTCAGGTCCTCCGAGAGAGAGAAAGAAAGAGAGAAGGAGAGAATTAGAGAACGCACACTTAGATTCACACAGGACACCGAATAGGACAGGAGAAGTACTCCAGATATAACAAACTCATTTTCTGTTATGATTGATGTCTAATGCAGTCTGACACACCACCCAAACACTCATCTATATATTTCTGGTTGGAGACGATCGCGGTATATTTTTTTCATTTCATAAAAACAATTATAAACTGGGTGGTTCGAGCCCTGAATGCTGATTGGCTAACAGCCGTGGTATATCAGACCGTGTATCAAAACATGTATTTTTACTGCTCTAATTCCGTTGGTAATACGTTTATATAGCAGTAAGGTACCTCAGGGGTTTGATATATTGCTTAAGTTGATGATGCAAAGATATGTTTGATAATTTTCGACATTTAACGTGTGTTTTGTAATGGATCTTTAGACTCCATTGACTGTTCTTGGTGTTTTCTACTCCACAGTACAATGCTAATCATCGTGACCTGAATGCTAAAGGTGCATGGGAGCTGGGCTACACTGGGAAGGGAGTGGTGGTGTCCATCCTGGACGATGGTATAGAGAAGAACCACCCAGACCTTATATCAAACTATGTGAGTATCACCATCATCTTACCCCTGGCTTCAAGGCTGGGGCTGCTGCATCTCAATAGTTTAAGGTGGCTTCCTTTCCATGATCCATGTTGATGAGGAGAGGAGGCCATTTTGGACTATTGGTATTCACCCCTAGACTTTTACTCTTACTCCTCTTATCATAGATGAGTGATTCTGATTTTCTCTCTGCCTGTAGGACCCAGACGCCAGCTATGATGTGAACGACGGAGATCCAGACCCTCAGCCACGATACACACAACTCAACGATAACCGGTAAGACCCTGATTTTAAAAAAGACACTGTTTCAGTGACAGCAGAATTTGTTCTCCCCGTGCCTAACTTGATTTTTTTATACAAATCTACCATTGACGTCAATGCATGATTAACATGGAAATACGAGTCACGTCATATGCCACATTATGATTCAGTTCTGAGAGAAGAGACGTGTAGGATGGTTCTTATATTAGGCAATACTTAACGCATCACACGGGAATCGTCACGCCTCTACATGAATAGGCTGTGTCATTGTGGTGTCCTCATAAAAAATACTGTAATTTCTCATGCAGTCAGCTGGGTGTGTGGTTCTATTGAAGAGAGACAGAGGAAGGGATCTGGAATAGCTGGGGGGGGGTGTAATGGAGTGAGTTATGGGCACCGTCACTCTGGCTTGGGTCCAGGTCTGTCAGCTGTTAGCGCAGAGCTTCTCTGAGTGAAAAGAGAAAGGGACATGCACTCAATGAATGTGACAGTTGAGTTATTTTAATAAGCCGGGAGACGGATTGAAGTAGTAGACTCTTAGAGGGTTGGAGAACATGTCAATGGGTTTTGGGTCTCCCCCCAATCGAGAGCAAAAACATGTGCTTTAGAGTCTTAAATCACCCAGCTGCTAACAGAGCATTTCTGTGGCCTAGTTAAGTGGAGTAAATCTCCTGGGATTAAGTGAATTTGTGAAGAAAGCAGCTTTACTGCAGTGGCCTGAGCAGATGGCATTAAGACTTGTTTACTACCGCCCCGATGTCTTCTCTGCTGCCCTGAATTGATCGATTTAATTTCATCAGCGTTAACGAATACAACAAATCTGCTGGCTCTGGAAAGGCCTGCTCCTCTCATTCTGCTCCCCTGCATGCTTCCCCTTTCTGACTTAAATGTGTGATTTTCCGTAATCTGCTGTTTTCGGGCTGCTAGCCAAATACCCTTTTTTTAATCTTGAGGCTAACCATGCTTGGTGATGACAGGCGAAGAGGGTTATAGTTAGACGCTGGTGGAAATCAAAGGTCTCCAACTGAGACTGCATGGGTCTGGAGCAGGCACTGTCCACATGGAGGCCAGACTGGTGTGAGGAGAGATGGAGATGACCTCAAGTAAAACGACAGTGTACATTACTTCCTACGCTAGTGTGTATAGCCATAGGTCTTGAGCCTCCTGCAGTCAAGGCGAGAAAGTGAAACGGTGGAGTAAGAGCCAACGCCAATGGAGCTCTGCCACTTACCACACACACGCGTACACACACAGTCATCCATTATGATTCCCCCAGCATACACACAGAGCCATACATTATTATTCCCCCAGCATACACACAGCCAACAGACAGTTGATTCCCCTATCCCCCACACACAGTGCAGTAAATGCCTTTGGACTGAGAATCCTCCTGGCTTGTCCTCTCCTCCCTGCCTAGCTCACCCCAGCCCTTATCTCCAGCCGCCCAGCTCTGCCTCGCTTCCCCGTGGCAGGACTGAGGTGTGTGTAACTGCGTGGGTTTGGTGTAGGCGTGTGTGTAAACACCCTGTGGGCAGGCTGGAGCTCTGTAAGGCTGTGTAAGGGTCTGTTCCCTGCAGAAAGCCCAGCTCTGTTCACCTCCATAAAGCTCCCTTTCTTCCACTGCGTGAGGAACGCTCCTCTGCAGCAATGTGGCCATTCAGCCCTGTGATTCTCAAGTCAACATGTGATCTGGCCCTGTGGCTCTGCAGCCATACTGTCTTAGAACAGGAGGATCAGTCTCTCTAGGGGCCTCTGCTGTGAGCTGGAATTGGGGGGGGTTCTTTTATGCATCAAATGTTTCCCAAAATGCCCATCCTCAGCTGGGAGTGGCAGGCTTTTAAACTAAGTCTAGCGCAGGATAATCTCCATAAGATTTGAACTGAGGTTCTCTTGTAATTGATTTATCCAACGGAGGCTTTTCTGTTATTGGAGGTATTTTGGTAAAGCAGTGGGAAGTGGACTTGAGATGTATTTTTTAATGTCCTGGAGGAAGTTGATTTTATCACGCGGGGCTGTAACTGCTGTACTATGGCTGATATCATGTTATTCATATTTTAATTAAAAAGAGCCAGGGAGTTTGAATCGTGCTTTACATTAAGTTGGCTTGCTGCAAGATACCATCAAGGACAAGAAACTTAGATTAACTGTACTGTAGTTGTACACACACAGCAATGTAGCTGTATATTGGGTGAACATTGGGGATATTGCTGGTAGCAGTAAGTGTTGGTGATCATCTGACCACCTTTTCTCAGGCATCCAGGGTGCCAGCGCTCTGTGTCTGTTAGTGCAAGACAGAAAGAGCTCTTGCTTTGTAACAGGAGGCATGTGTGTTAGTGTGTAGTATTTGCTTTCCGTTTCCGCTGTATCACTGTCACATGTCAGGTTGTGTACACACAGCATGAAATGTCTAGTACACACATGTTTGTGTCTAACAAGGCTGCAGGGGCCAAGGAAAATAGTTAAATTGATGTTATATAAGGTTGCATTCTGACTTATCAAATATTGCTATCAGTTAGAGGAGGAGAACGCTTGTTCTTCATTACAGCCCATCATTTCTTTGGAACATTAAATCCCTCTTCCTAATGTGACCGGTCGTCAGTGTTGGGAGGAAGGCTCTTTATCAGGAGCACTCCACAGAACAACGCAGGTTGATTCATTTTACAGCGTCTCAGATTAGTTACACAAGATGTTTGCTTTGTATTCCCCCTCTGCCTCTGTTCCATAAACACTGAGAGACCTTTTGTTCTGTAGGTCAACTCATTAGTCAGCTGATTAAGTAGGAGCGGGGCCAGAGCAGTTGTCTAGATTTACCTCGGGGCAGGCAGGCTAATGATCAGCTGGGGCCACTGGCCCAGCCTCAGAGAGCACAAATTATTTTCTTCTCAGTAATTAATTCAGGTTAGGGAAAAACAGTGAGTTGAAGGAGCGCCCTGTCAAGCTATCAATAGCCCAATATGGCATCTGAGCGAGAAGAGCTCTCACACAGACAGGCTACTCAAATGAAACCCTATTCCCTATGTAGTGGACTGCTTTTGGCATCATTTAAAAAGTAGTGCACTATGGGTAGTAGGGTGTCATTTTGGATTTTGAAGCAGGACTTCAGTGGACTGGACAGCTTGGACCTGCTGTAGGAAGTTTCATCACCTTACGCAACGATAATAGGTGTAACTTTACGTATGACCTGAAAGGACGTAATGGCTGCTAGCACTGTGTTTCTGCTCTGTAGGAAAACTCTAAAGTTCCACCTGTAGTTTTTCCCACATAAAAATATTTGTCTTGTTAATCTCTGTTCTTTTAACAGTTGGCTCCGTTTGAAATATTGTGTCTTTATGGAAGTTCCACCTGTGGTTTCCCCTTGTATTAACATTTATTATGCTAATGTTAAGACCTTTAAGGAGGCAGCTGGTTGCCATGGGGATGTGAGCACCAAATTGGCTGCATCATCCCGAAAGTTCATCAAACTGTAGCCTTATGGTTTCAGCACTCCAGTTCCACACCAGTATGGGAGCCATGTTCTATCAAAACTGATAACTATGAAATATGAGTTCCAGCTAAGGAGAAAGCCAAATCAGCAGTCTCACAGCACAATGATAATGTTGTTTTTGCTTACCATGGAAATCAGCTTTCTTGTTTTATTTTAATATGCCCTTCGGTTAAGTTAGTCCAAACTTCTGGGAGGTTTGTCTCGTTCCTCTCATAGTTTATCATTCCAGCACCGTCTACAGTATCCTATCCTCAGTTTACCTTTATGTATTACTTTCTGGCCAGCTCAGTTGAAAACTGGCTTTGTCAGTGGTGTTAAGACTGGAGATGGCCTTGTCTCTGCTCCAGTAGTTCTGGTCAGGCTGACTTGCAGCTCCTCGGGGACCAGCCTCATTTCCTGCTCAACTGCAGCCCAGATGAAGGAAGGAAGGAAGGATGGAGTTGCCCCTTCACACTGAGCTTAAGTTTTTTTTCCGTTTTTTCTTTCGTTTTCCCCCCTGCGGGGGTTATGTTTTGGGCACGGTAAGCTCATCCTAGATCCATACCTAATGGTAAATTCTGCCAGGAGGAACGGCCAGCTAGCGGTCTGACGGAGATGGATTGTTTGACCTACTGCAGTTGTCAATTAAAGCAAGGACGAAGACAATTGACCCAACGTCATTACATTAAAGTAAAATTAGCACTTGGTCTAATTCAATGTCAGTTTTGAGTTCTAGCCTAGGATTGGGGGAGCTGATCCAAGATTTGTGCCTGTCTTCCAGACTACAGTAGAGCAATTACTCAGAATTAGTCTGTTTCAACGTGACTTTGGTGAGGTATTACCCTATGGGTGTATCGGAGTGCCTGGACACTGCCTGTCTGCTTTTAGTTGAGTCATTGTTTAAGAAGGTGTTTCCTCCACACAGTGATGTGATGCAAGTAGGGCTGTCTGTTCTTTGAATGAATGCTAATCTAATGGGTAGCTTTGGGCTGGCAGCCAGCTGTAGCTGTGTGTAAGTCTGTCTTCTCTCCAGACATGTGTGTCTGTAATCAGATAATGCCTGTTGTGTTCAACTCGTTGACATGGCTTTTTGTTGCTCTTATCCCTCTAGATAAATATCACTGTTGTGTGGAGACTACAGAGGATTGTTACACAATTAGGGCAGCAGCTACGAAGGCAGCAGAGTGGGCAGCAGCTACCTTATAAAAAAATCCAGCACATAAGCAGAGATCTTTAGCCACAGAAAATCTGGAACCGTAGCCACTATTTTTAACCTCAAATATGAGACCATCGTGTGTGTGACAGACGGACAATAAAAATTGTTATTCAACCTGCCTGTAACAGATGGTCCAGGGATTGGTTCAGAGCTGATCTCATTACAAACAGTAACCGTTGAATAAAATTTAAGGGATAACTATAATCTGTTACTGATGATGCACCTCCTCTCTACATACTGTAGTATATCATACCAGCACAGTGCGATTCAGAGTCTTTGTGTTGAGTGTATTCTTTGTGTTGAGTGTCAGTGTATTCTTTCATGAAATATAAGATGGAGGCCGACCCACTCACATGAGTCAGTGTCTGATCCCAGGCAAGTACATTTAGTTCATCTATATTATATAGCATTGATAGTTGTTTTATGGAAGGCCTTTTAACTGCACACTTTACAGCAGTAATATGAAGTAAAGTTTCTGTCCTCTGGTCTGTGACTGATGGTAAGTGAGGCTGCCAGTGTGTCAGATCAGTCCAGACTGTGTGTCAGGGGGATATTAAGGCTCTGTGATGTTAATTTATCTCACTGTGACTTGATGAAAGATGCCCTCCTCCTCCCCTGTGAGAGTGAGAGACGTCACTTTGTTCTGCCAGAGTGGAGCAAAGTGTGTTTTGATAGGCCAATTCATCTGAGCCCCCTCGTATAGCCTACACCAGAGCTCTGCTCAGTTACCTCTGTAACCACACCACAAGGTTGGGTTCAATCCCATGTCAATGCCAGGCTGAGGCAATGCAGGAAATCGAATAAATTGAAATTCAATTTGGTGGCAGGTAGCCTAGTGGTTATGAGCATTGGCCTAGTAACCGAAAGGTCACTGGTTTGAATCCCGAGCTGGCTAGGTGAAACATCTGTCAATGTGTCCTTGAGCAAGGCCCTTAACCCTACTTGCTCCTGTAAATCGCTCTGAATAAGAGCGTCTGCTAAATGACTGTAAACCAATCATTATCATAGAAAATCTTGGGAATGTTATTTTTGTTTGTGTGCTTCCATTGCATCAGGAAATTCGTTGGAAGTGACTGTGAACTCTGGCCAGCTGCTTGAACCCCCAGTGGTTATTTGGCTGGAAGCCTGGAACATAATATTAACCTAAGACAATCATCTAAAACACACAATCAAATTTGAAGTTTTGTATTGGCCTAGTCAAAGTGCAGACCTAATCCCAATATGACAGGACTTGAAACAAGCAGGTCATGCTTGAAAACCCATAGATGTCGCTGAGTTAAAGTAGTTCTGCATGCAAGAGTGTGCCTAAATTCCTCTACAGCGATGTGAGAGACTGATCAACAACTACAGGAAGCATTTTCATTCAGTGGTGGCACAACCAGTTAGAGTGTAAGGGGGCAATTACATCGGAGCAGAGACTCTACAAGGTATCAAGCTTTCCACAGCAATGCTAGCCCATGTTGACACTGCTTCCCACAATTGTGTTAAGTTGGCTGGATGTCCTTTGGGTGGTGGACCATTCTTGATACACACAGGAAACTGTGTGAAAAACCCAGCAGTTTTGCAGTTCTTGACACAAACCGGTGTGCCTGGCACCTACTGCCATAACCCATTCGAAGGCACTTAAATATTTTGTCCTGCCCATTCACCCTCTGAATGGCACACATACACAATCCATGTCTCATGGCTTAAAAATCTTGAACTCTCAGGGACAGGCGTTCTGCTAGCGGGACAACTTTCAGTGAAACTGTAGGGAGAGCAATTCAAATAAATAATCAGAAAAATGATGGATATTAAACATTTAGGAACATAAGTGTCTTATATCAGTTAAAAGCTTCAATTCTTGTTAATCTAACTGCACTGTCCGATATACAATAATTACAGCGAAAGCATGCCATGCGATTGTTTGAGGACGACGCCCCACATTAAAATATTTTTCCACCAGCACAGGTTTCATAAATTCACAAATAGCGATTAAATATTTGCCTACTTTAAAAAAATCTTGCTCTGATTTGTCATCCAACGGGTCCCAGCTACATGTAGTGTTGTTTTGTTAGATCAAATCCTTTATTTCCCACAAAGTCTGTTTAGTTGGCGCCATTGATTTGGGTAATCCACTCATTCAACATGCAGAGAAAGGGATCCAAAAAGCTACCGCTAAACTTGGTTAGAAACGTATTTTGACTGATTTTATCTAATCCTCATATACCCTAAAATGTAATTAAAATATAATATTTCACAAGGAAAGAAGTATGTTCAATAGGAAAACGATATTAGCAGGTGCGCGTCCTCTTCGTCACGCATCCTCTTTGTCGCGCACATAGACTAATTTCCAAGTCTGTATCCCAGTACTAAAACTCAAAATTCTTCCTCATTTGGGAAGAAACAAGTCTGAAACCTTGACCAAAGACTACTGACATCCAGTGGAAACCGTAGGAATTGCATACTGGTAGCTAGATTACATTTCTTCCCTATATGTTCAATTGGAAGAGCATGGGCTCTCCCAAAAAAAATCTGGTTGGTTTTTATTTGTATTCTCTCCTACCATATCTATTGTGTTAGTCTCCTACATTATTTTAAGATTTCTACAAACTTCAGAGTTTTCTTTCTAATGGTACCAATTATATGCAAATCCTGGCTTCAGGGCCTGAGTAACAGGCAGTTTACTTTGGGCACGTCAGTCAGGAGGAAATGGAGAAAAATAGACCTTAGCCTGAATTAACCTGTCTCCACTTCATCTACACTGGTTGAAGTGGATTTAACACATTTCATTAATAAAGCATCATAGCTTTCAGCTGAATTCACCTGGCCAGTCTGTCAGTGTACATTCCTCATTAAAGAAGACTTCACAAACCATTTTTACAGCAGTTCCAGCACCTCCAAAAGCCCACTTTTACCCTAGACCAGACTGGATGACCGTGGCATGTTTGCTTTTTTCCCTCTCCATTGGAGCAGCAACCCACAGTCTGTAAAGGCCCACTCACTCGGAGGATGTGATTGACTGGGCTGCTGACCCAACCAGTTATGTCCTCCACATTCTCTGAATGAGGAGGTCAGATAAGCACATTGTGTGGCTCTGAGATGGACTGCTGCTGTGCTGCGTTGCTGGCCAGTCGACTTCCCACTATTGTGGGATTCCTGACCCTGGGATGTCTTGCACCACGAGAGACACCAAATGGTCTCTCCTGGATCATTTTCAACCTTTTTAGATATGTTCAAATGCCTTTAGTGGTGCAAATGGATCAAAATGCCCTTGTCTCGTGGAAAGAACATTTTGCATCAAAAGGATGGCACGTCTTGAATTCTGGAAGATGTTCAGATTGGGATATTTTCCGCATCCTTTGATTTTACTCTAGCAACATCACATGCCAGAAGAACGTGTCAGATAGACCTACGTGGATATGTATTTGTCAGAGGCAGATATGACTCTGAAAAATGTCATTCTTTAGATGTGTTGTTCAAATTTTCTTTGAATTACTTCTACTCCTTCTACCCTTCACCATTCAAGCATGTCGTTAAAAGGCCCTCTGGTCCTGCAGTTAATCGAGGTTCCATGACACTTGTTAGTGGGACATTGAGCACTCGGGTAACTCTGACATTAATCTTTGACTCACAGCTCATAGCCGCGTCTAAAGAGATCTCAGATGGATTGGTTGATCCACAGTGCAGCGCTCTCTGATCCTCTTGTTTAACGGGGCCTGGTCTTCGTCCTGTGGGTTTAATGGAGTACATTAGCCTAGCCTAACGCCCATCAGTCAGGCCTGGATAAATGAGGTTAAAGTGTTGCGGAGGTTGTTTGAGTACAGCTGACCCCCCAGAATTAAATGGCAGTTAGAAGATGTCCCACTATAAGAGAGGTACTGGAGGCATTAAGTCCCTTTCATATTCTTTAATTGCTCATCGAGGGCCATGGCTAACAGCTTGGTGGCTCATTCACAGTGCTCCATAGAGCCACATGCTGAGACCACATGCAAGTTATCAATGGAGGGTGTCAGTCTCTCTCAGCCCACTGGGGTATTTCCCCTGGGCTATGATAGAACACCATAGTACTGGTTTATTTACTCACCCTGAATGGGAGTCTGCTGGCTGGGCTGCTTTCCTTGGCAGTGGAGCTGCTCTCTGCTGATCTGGTGTATCCTACCCCTGGCATTATCCACTCCCACTGATTTGTCCTGGGGAGCTGGTGGTTTGGAGGACGTTTAGTGTCCGTGTCCATCCGGTGGTGCAAAGTGAGCGGAGGAATGAACCTGACTGGAATGTGGTGGTCCACATTCTCCCACCGATCCCATACAGCGCTGAGAGGGACAGATCAAACTGGAGAGGCACAGACCCAATGAAAAGCACTTTTGTGGAAATGGCAAATCTAATTTGTTTCCCCCACCGTAAGATGGTAGCATGTCAGCTCATTTTGCCTTTCCTTGCTGCCGGCAGGCCCCGCGGCCCCAGACTCATGGTCAGGCCTGCTGGAAGGGAACAGTCTAGTGTTTCATGACCCTCGCTCACTGACTGACTGTTTTTCTCTGGGCTACAGCTGAGTCGGAACAGCTGAGAGGCAGCCAGAGCCAAGGACTTGTCTACATGAGTTTGTTTTTTGTCGATGGCCACAGTATCGCAGGGAGTGCATTCCTACACAACCTCCTGTATCTGTTAATTTACTCTCTCCAAGAGCTCCATTCATAGATAATGCACACTGCCTGGAGTCAATTATGTAGTTTGTAGCTAATGTACACTGTGTTTATATGGGGAAATCACATCAAGATGAGGACATATATTCTCTCCTCCCCCCCGTTCTCTCCCTCCCCCGTTCTCTCTCTCGTTCATTTGCTCACTCTTGCTCGTTTTCTCTCTCTCTCTCTCTCTCTCTCTCTCTCTCTCCTCCCTCTCTCCGCCTCTCTCTCCCTCCAGGCATGGGACTCGTTGTGCAGGCGAGGTGGCAGCGATGGCCAACAATGGGATCTGTGGAGTCGGAGTGGCCTACAACGCCAAGATTGGAGGTACAGTACCGTAGAACAGAGGGCGATTCATGTCATCTCTCTCCGTTTCTCCTCCATTTTATCTTTCAATTCTTCATGTTTTCTGACTGCTAAGACATCTGCTAAAACATGTGTGCTGCATCCGTACTATTCTGAGCTCAGTTTGAGCAGGAGTTGCTCAAGGGTACCTCTTCCTCCTCCACTTCTCGCCCGAGATGACAGTGAGGCTCTATGAACATTTAGGTGTGTGTGATAATCTGTGTGCAGCGTGGCTCCTCTGAGTCCATGCCTCAGTGTAAGCATGTGTAATCCCTTTAATTAGAGCCATCTCTTTTATCCAGTCAGTTGGTGCTCTCATCTCATTACCCCTCTGCATGTTTTATCTCTCCATGCCGCTGCATGTTTCCAGCTGTCACAGCCCGGCTAAATCCAACGCATAGTTTTAGTCCTTATTGGTCACATCCAGTCACATCCACATCCTGCCGCCACTTCTCTACTGTCTGGAGTAGTACGGTCTCATTTAAACGATGAACATACATACAAGTCTTATTCAGTTAGTTGAAAAATTAATTCTGTAGAAGTTTCACATTGTATGCCTCCTACATTCAGCCTCTTCAGCACGACTACTTCCTTTATAAAGGTAGACTCCACACTGGGCAGTGATTAACAGTGTCTGCCTTGGAACCTGCGTGTTAATGAGATGGTTAATGAGCAGCAGCTTCTGCTCACCTTCCCCACTTAGAGGACAGAAACTTTCTGACCAACCACAGTCCTTCCAAGACTGCAGCAAGGGTGCCCTGTCAGGCGTAAAGGAGAGTGAAGCAGAGGAACAGCAGTTTGTGTGTGTGTGTGAGACCTACCTGCAGGCTTGGCCCAGTCCGGCAGCTGCCTGTTAATAAGTGAGTAGAAATACCCACTTCTAGAAATAAATATTTTTTATTTCACCAGGTAAGCCAGTTGAGAACAAGTTCTCATTTACAACTGCGACCTGGCCAAGATAAAGCAAAGCAGTGCAACACAAACAACAAGAGTTACACATGCAATAAACAAACATATAGTACAGTAGAGAAAGTCTATATACAGTGTGTGCAAATGAGGTAGGATAACGGAGGTAAGGCAATAAATAGGCCATAGTGGTGAAATAATTACAATATAGCAATTAAACACTGGCGTGATAGATGTGTACAAGTAGAGATACTGGGGTGCAAAGGAGCATAAAAATAAATAATTTGGGGTGAGGTAGTTAGGCTATGTGCAGTGATCTGTGAGCTGCTCTGACAGCTGGTGCTTAAAGCTAGTGAGGGAGATATGAGTCTCCAGCTTCAGTGATTTTTGCAGTTCGTTCCAGTCATTGGCAGCAGAGAACTGGAAGGAAAGGCGGCCGAAGGAGGAATTGGCTTTGGGGGTGACCAATGAAATATACTTGCTGGAGCGCGTGCTACGGTTGGTTGCTGCTATGGTGACCAGTGAGCTGAGATAAGGCGGTGCTTTACCTAGCAAAGACATAGATGACCTGGAGCCAGTGGGTTTGGCGACGAATATGAAGCGAGGGCCAGCCAACGAGAGCATACAGGTCGCAGTGGTGGGTAGTATATGGGGCTTTGGTGACAAAACGGATGGCGCTGTGATAGACTGCATCCAATTTGCTGAGTAGAGTGTTGGAGGCTATTTTGTAAATGACATCGCCGAAGTCAAGGATCAATAGGATAGTCAGTTTTACGAGAGTATGTTGGGCAGCATGAGTGAAGGATGCTTTGTTGCGAAATAGGACACTGATTCTAGATGTAATTTTGGATTGGAGATGCTTAATGTGAGTCTGGAAGTAGAGTTTACAGTATAGCCAGACACCTAGGTATTTGTAGTTGTCCACATATTCTAAGTCAGAACTGTCCAGAGTAGTGATGCTGAGCAGCGATCGTTTGAAGAGCATGCATTTAGTTTTACTTGCATTTAAGAGCAGTTGGAGGCCACTGAAGCGGAGTTGTATGCCATTGAAGCTCGTCTGGAGTTTAGTTAATACAGTATTCAAAGAAGGGCCAGAAGTATACAGAATGGTATCGTCTGCGTAGAGGTGGATCAGAGAATTACCAGCAGCAAGAGCGACATCATTGATGTATACTGAGAAAAGAGTCTGCCCGAGGATTGAACCCTGTGGCACCCCATAGATACTGGCAGAGGTCCGGACAATAGGCCCTCCGTTTTGACACACTAAACTCTGTTTGTTTGAGAAGTAGTTGGTGAACCAGGCAAGGCAGTCATTTGAGAAACCAAGGCTGTTGAGTCTGCCGATAAGAATGTGGTGATTGGCGGAGTCGAAAGCCTTGGCCAGGTCGATGAATACGGCTACACAATATTGTCTGTTATTGATGGCGGTTATGATATCGTTTAGGACCTTGAGCGTGGCTGAGGTGCACCCATGACCAGCCCGGAAACCAGATTGCATAGCGGAGAAGGTACGGTGGGATTTGAAATGGTCGGAAATCTATTTGTTAACTTTGCTTTCGAAGACCTTGGAAAGGCAGGGTAGGATAGATATAGGTCTGTAGCAGTTTGGGTCTAGAGTGTCTCCCCCTTTGAAGAGGGGGATGACCGTGGCAGCTTTCCAATCTTTGGGGATCTCAGATGATACGAAAGAGGTTGAAAAGGCTAGTGAAAGGGGTTTCAACAATTTTGGTGGATAATTTTTAGAACGAGAGGGTCCAGATTGTCTAGCCCGGCTGATTTGTTGGGGTCCAGATTTTGCAGCTCTTTCAGAATATCAGCTATCTGGATTTGGGTGAAGGAGATTTCTAGAAAGGCCATACTGTGGAGGGCCTATTGCACTGCCCCTCCACCAGCTCTCATACCATACACACCTCAACAAACACAACTATATCTTACTATACACGTGAGGACTTTTTGCGGCCCAACAATTGATTCCCATTCAAAATCCTATTTTACACCTTACCCTAAACCTAACCCCTAAAATAAATTTTTTCACAAGTGAGGAATTGTATTGGTTTATTATTCTTGTGTGTCATTCTGGTACTCACAAGTATTGTAAAACGTGTACACACACACACACACACACACACACACACACACACACACACACACAGAGAAAGATCAATCTAATATCCTATCACTCTATGGCAGTGACTACCAATGAAAGGCAGGTCTTTGTCATCCCACCAGAAATCCTACCACTATTCCAGAGCACAAACTGTAAGCTCAAGCTTTGACCTTAAGATTTAGAAAGCTGTATTGGCTTCAACCCACCTACAGAAGAATCCCTGTGTGTTGTTGGAGCTAAGGGGTAGCAGAGATGGGCGCAGCGCTCCCCAGATAATGGGCTATCTCCTTCTATAAAACTATTTGCTCGTTTCTTTCTGAGCTCTACGGGGACCCTGAGTCAGTGCCCTCGCCGCTGGATGCCTTTGGAGAACTTCAAAGGGCTGAACTTTGTTTGTTTACTTTAACCGGTATGAGGGCAGTATGGATAGCTTGACCCTCCATGCATCAAAGCAGCCAACGCGTTTGTTTTGAAGATGTCTGCCTTCGATTTCTCAGATTTCTATCTGCTGGGCTGGGATGGGGGTGCGAAGAGGATGAGGAGGCTCCGAAAACTGCCCTAGAGGCTGGCGCTAGAAAACGTTCTAAATTAAATTCATAATCGATGGCTTTAAAATATAAAAAGCGCTGGCATATCCCATTTCAAGTGTCCCTCTTCTGCAGAGGGGTTTTGTGCAAAGCAAAGTCCACCCGGATTCAAACGTTTCATCTGTTTTCTTTGGAGGGAAACAGAATGTTCTCATTTATGACCTGTAAACGAACCTTCAGTATCAGCGCCTCTTCAGATCTAAGACTTATTTATCACCAACTCTGCTGCTGACTTTGTTTTTATGTGGAACACTTCCTACCAGTGGCTTTGCTATTTGAGTTTAACCTCACCTGCATTTCTCTTCAAGGAGTAGATGGTTATTAGATTGTGTGTGTAGGAGTGCGTATGCTGGACGGCGAGGTGACCGACGTGGTGGAGGCCCAGTCTCTCAGTCTGAACCCACAGCACATCCACATCTACAGTGCCAGCTGGGGCCCCGAGGATGATGGGAAGACGGTGGATGGGCCCGCCAAGCTCGCCAAGGAGGCCTTCCTGCGTGGAGTGACCGAGGTGTGTGTGTAAATATCTCTGTGTTCTGGGCCTCAGTTGTGTGCCGTGTTCCCAATGCCTGTTTTACCATCAATAGTTTGTATGACGTCCTCTACACACAGCCAGTAATTATGTAGTAAACTATTCAACCATTTTGAAGGACAAAGGCAGCTTGAACAACGCAAGTGCACTTCATGACCCAGACTATTATGAATGGGGAAATTTGATTTGGTCACAGTGGAAGTATCAGGCTTTCTAAAGTCCACTAAGGATAAAATAATAAATGGCCTGAACAAATACTGTAGGAAAAAGAATCCTCAATACAAAGCACTGAAAATATTGTACATTCATAACCACCTGAAGTGCACTTTACACAATCAACTCTCTTCACATCACTACCGTACCACAATTGTAGAAGTGATTTCAGAATCTGAGTGGGAGGATATTTGTGTTATGAGATTTATCTCAATAAAATGCCATTGAGCTCAGGTCACGTGCACATTTTTTTTGCATGTGAAATGCTAACAGATGTAAATAGTTCAATGGGGCTTTAACGTTAGTGTGGCAGGATTCAGAGAGACCGAAGTCTTAGCTCCAGCTCCTCCGTCTCACATGGGCATCCGGGCAAAGCATTGGCATACTGCCAACCCCGAGACAGTGACATACTGCCAACCCTGAGACGTTATCTGTGTGTGTGTGAGAGAGAGACTATTGCTTTTAGGCATTTTGATAACTACTTAAAGAGCAGGATGGTTACTGGTCCTGGTCTTTAGTGTCAATAGGAAACAGTAGCTGGTTTGCTGAAGGCTCTGTCTTTAATGGGCTTCTTACTGTATACAGCCTCCACCAAAAAAAATGTGATTACAAACGCTTATACTATAGTTAAGCAATAAGGCACAAGGGGGTGTGTTTAGTCTTTGGATGTGTGAGTGGAGGGAACAGTAAGCATCCCGAATGCAGACGTATAGGGGCCATATGCCAGGCTCTCTTTAGTGTACACATGGGAGCCTGCATCCATATGATCCCAGTTCTAAGTGTAAGAGGGTGTGAGAGAGCCAGTCATAATTCATAGAGCCGAGCCAGGGCCAACGGGCCATTCAGACAAAGAACCATCAGACCTTATGGGGCAAACCCCATCTGAGGGCCATTACTGGTGCCCTGCCTCCATTTATTACAGGCCTGTCAAATAAAAAGCATATGGCATGTAAACACACTATTCTATAGGGAGCCATGGCATCATCAGTAGCTCCAGTCTGTTGTTTACACTGTTCATGATGGTTGCGTGTGATGGTCAGTGGAGGCTGCACAATGGAGCATTCTGTGGGACTTTGATATTTATTCACTTTGAAAGCTGAATAGCACAGATGATTTATTGCTCAGAGTTTGTTGACATACGGTCCGGTCCCTGTTGTCTTGTATTGCAGCCGTGGTACATTAAAGGTCTTTGGATTCAAAGCGTCTGAGTGATCACACGGTCCTGTGATGTATGGATGAGCTGTGGAAGGCCTTTCAAAGATGGACCCTGGAAATAGTTGTGCTGTAGTATCAATGGGAATCTAATTTAGATTGAATGACACTGTGTTCCCCTCTTTCATTAGCTGCGCCACACCAAGATACACATGCATGTGGTCATGTACGTCAGAAAGGCCTGTCTAGAAGTGGTTGTCTAGGTTTGTTATTGACTCTGTTCTGTCTGTCCGTCTCCCTCTAGGGTCGTGGGGGCCTGGGCTCCATCTTTGTGTGGGCATCAGGGAACGGCGGGCGTGAGAAGGACAGCTGTAACTGTGATGGCTACACCAACAGCATCTACACCCTGTCCATCAGCAGCTCCACCCAGAACGGCAACGTACCCTGGTACAGCGAGGCCTGCTCCTCCACCCTTGCCACAACCTACAGCTCTGGCAACCTCAACGAGAAACAGATAGTGAGTTCAGTAGACACGTGCTCACGTACACACATACACTTACAGTGGCAAACGGAGCGGGGAACACTGATTTTGATTAATTAACATACTGAAAACACTCATTCACTCCCAGTGTGAGCATCATGAGGAGTGCGGGAAACGTTTGTCTGTACAGTCTGAAAATGGGCATGTCAGAAAACATTAAACTGAGTGGTGGTGTGTGTGGAGGAGTGTGTGAGTCGGGGCTCCTGTCCTGTGAGTCTTGTGCTCTGTGGTTCCAGGGCCTCAGTGGTATTATGTTGCTAACTGCAATGGGAGATCACACAGCTACCACTGAGCTTTGAAGAGGAGGAAGTCTATTTTACAGAATATTAGTCAGGGGAATGATGTGTATGTGTGTGCTTCAGTGAGATGTAAGAATGGATGGAAACTTTTGATGTATAGCCAGGGTGTTGATGTATAGAACCAGGTTGACTTGGCTCCTGGGATCCTTAGAGTATCTCAGATGGTTGAATCCGGAGCCAAAGCACTAGTACATACTATCTAGCTGTACTCTAGAGGTTTGAGTGTTTCAGGATGTCCTAGTTAGCCTGTATGCTGTTGCACTTCTTCGTCGGTGTTCCTATTGGTTTTAGTGCTCCTTCTTCCAGTCAGATAGAATCTAAGCCAAATGCTTATTGGACTGTTTGGTTCTTCAAAGCAGGTTGTGTGTGTGTGTGTGTTCAGTCTGGAGGAATGACTGAGTCAGTTCTCACTGGCCTGCCTCAGACAGCCATGGCCTGCAGTGACACTCTCTTTCCCGCTTTCCTCCTTTTTTCTCTCTTCATAAACTCTTGCTCTTTGCACTCTTTCCCACCCGCCCTCTGAGGCCCATTTGAATGAAGAACTGTAAAACGTTAAAATCCCATCTCCATGTCTCACCCTTACACACACACACACACACACACACACACACACGAGGTGGAGGATGGAGAGCCTCTCACTAGGAGAGATTACAGTACAGTACAACCTCCTGCCATGAGGCATGCTGTACACACATGATTAATGATTGGTGTATGTTTCCACATTCATGATTAATCATGTTAACCATGTGTTGATACATAAATGCTTATCAAAGTAGATGGGGCTGAGTAGAATATGATTTTTTAGTGTATAACTTACACTCCTACTGATTGTTTCAATAGAAAGTTCTTTATTTGCCCATATATTAGGTGTTAACATTTCGGCCCGGTATGTGCAGCACCATATCTAACTATCTAACTCTCTTCCTGTCAGGTGACAACGGACCTCAGACAGAAGTGTACTGACACCCACACGGGCACCTCCGCCTCGGCTCCACTGGCTGCTGGGATCATCGCCCTTGCACTGGAAGCCAAGTGAGCGACTCTTATCACCTGTCTGTCTCTCAATCTGTGCCTCTGACTGTTTGTCTCAATGTCCCCTTGCTTGTTCCTATTTTTCTCTCTGTCTGCTTCTCTCCCTCCTTTGTGTTTTTTGTCTGTTCACAAATATTTGCTGTCTGAGCGCACACACACACACACACACACACACACACACACACACACACACACACAGATGTCTCAGAAGTACAACAAACTCTTGGGGGAAGGCAACTGTCTTGTAATAATGTATTGTGGATCAGAATAGATGAGTCTTATCTCCTATCATTCTGCTATGAACGTGTCATCAGCTCAGTACTGTAGTCTGATTTGGGAACAGGGCACTTGTGACCAAAACCTCTGTAGTTCCCTGTCCATTAAAAGTGTCTGACTGTACTGCAGGACTTTGACTTTCCCTTCAGTCAAAGCTGACCTTTCAGTAAAAGAGAACTGATGAGGTTTAAACTCAATGTTTCGCTGGGGTACTATACACTATCTAACTCTGTTTTACTGTAGGCTTTTACTGTTGCTCTGTTGGGTGGAACTGCAGTAACACAAAGTTTTATACGGAGAACAGAGGAGAGTGGGAGAGCAGAGATGTGACTGACAGAGGGATCTCTGGTCTCTTTTTATCTTTTCAATGCAGTAACATTAAGCCTGATGTTCAACTCTTCTAGTGCACTTGGGCACCTAATGCCATTTCCTTTGCAATTTGTTGCTATGCATTGTGGTACAGTAGGATATGTTGCATGTTTTACTGTCTTCATAATCATGTTAAGTGTATTTCAGATCTGGAATCTTCTATATTGATGAAAGGTATGGTTGTTGTGTGTGTGCAGTAAAAACCTGACATGGCGGGACATGCAGCACTTGGTTGTGAGGACCTCTCATCCCGCTCACCTCCTCACCAACGACTGGAATACCAATGGGGTCGGCCGAAAAGGTACAGCGAGGCGTTCCATTAGCTGAGCTCGGTTGACCATCACTCCCGTGCCCTGCCAGTTACACAATGGAGACTGATCTATATTGTATTTACATCAATTGATTTAAAGTTGCCTACATTAAGAAATTACAGAAGGCCATGGCTCCAAAGTTCAGGGAGAGGTTTTACTGGGCACACAGCAGGGTACATGCAATAATCTAATAGTGAAGAGGCCCTTATTGAGTTGGAACTGGAATCGTGATGAAGTAGCCTTTCAGCAGTCTATCGATTTCTCTTTTTCCTTCTCTCTCTCTATGTCGATCTCTCTCAGTGAGCCACTCATATGGGTATGGTCTGCTTGATGCCAGTGCGATCGTGGCTCTGGCTGAGAACTGGACCAACGTTGGGCCCCAGAAAAAATGTGTGCTGTCCATGGTGGCAGAGCCCAGGTGAGCTACACACACACACACACACACACACACACACACAGCTCTACCAACTCGACCTGTAATACCACTGTTTGGCTGGCAGGAGCATCAGTACTAGCTTCATAGGGATTACATTGGTTTTGGGTATAGTACAGTTAACCTACCAGGTGATTAACATATAATAAACCTATGTGATCCTTATTAGAATAGGATGCTTCAGATTGTGTGTGTGAGAGTGTCTCACATCTTGGGGTGGGTCGGCTGTGGAGGTGATGAGCGCTGCTGTGTGTGGGCTGGTTTGTGATGGCCTGTAGGTGTGAGAGGTGCACATGTGGGACCAAACTGTCATACCTCAGTGTGACTGCACGTCATGTTTAGATTCTGAGCATGGCACCGGGGGCCCATTGATAGGCTCTGCTGGGTTCTTGTGTGTGTGCTAGGGTGATGATATTTTGAACCTGGGGGAGCATGTTTAATAAGGGAAATAATCACTTACAGATGAGTCTCTCTCTGCTTCCATGTTCTCCACGCTGTCCTGGCTGTCTCTAAACCTCTGTCGATATTTTACTCTTTCACTCTCACTCCTTTGCTCTTGCTCTCTATTCCCCTCTCATTCTCTTTCCCTCTGTCTTGTGCTCCTTCTATCTCTCCCTCTCTCTATCTATTCCCTTCACACTTTCTCTATCTCTCTTTCTCTCTCCCACTTTAACCCTACCTCTGCTACATACTGTAGCTGACAGGTTCCCAGCCCTGTTGTATCGTCTCTGTACTGGTCCCCAGATCACAGCCTACCACTGGAGCCTGTGTTAAAGGTGTTAGTGGCATGGTGTTTGTGCAGTGTGCATTGTACAGTGCAAGAGGTGTTGCTTCTCCTTCACTCTCTCTGACTGCTGCGGATTAGATCCTAACATTTTAAGGGATTTAATTAGGAGGAAGCGGTGTGTTTTTACACCCAGTTCACCGATTACGGCCCGTATTTTCTATTAGCTGGACGCCACGGCTTTTGTAAAGCCTCATGCCCTCCTCTCTCTCCTCCTCTGGGTTCAGTTGTAGTGGATGTGTGTAAGCTGCTAAGCGGATTGGGGGGAGCCTGGTACTTTTCTCCTGTAGAGGACAGGGCTGCTGCAGGACCTGAGCTGCTAATCCTGTTTCAAGGCCGCAAACCCTGTGCCTTCAGCAGACTCTCACTCACACACATACTTCTCTCACACACTAGTCCAGAGCGACAGTCACACACTCATGCAGCATCACTCACACACTCAGAGAACAATTATATCCACGTACACAGATGCTGTCACATGCTCACTCCCAGCTGTGACATCTTCCTCAGACACCAAAAGCCAGCAACATTAGAACACGAGCCTCTTCAATCACTATGCTGTCTTTGTGTAAATGTATGTATTTGGTCATATATGCTGATGTGCTGTTTATCTGTGTGTCAGGAACATTGGGAGCCACCTGCTGATCACCAAGACAGTGGACGGCTGTGTTGGGACAGCCAACCATGTGAGCTCCCTAGAACATGCCCAGGCCCAGCTCACCCTCTCCTACAACCGCAGGGGCAACTTGGGCATCTACCTGACCAGCCCACAGGGTACCCGCTCCACACTGCTCGCTCCCAGGTACACACACACACACACACACACACACACACACACACACACACACACACACACACACACATACACACACACACACACACACACACACACACACACACACACACACACACACACACACACACACAGTGTATTACGTACTTACTGTCTCTCCTCTGCAGGCCTCATGACTACTCATCAGAGGGCTTTAATGACTGGGCTTTCATGACCACACACTCCTGGGACGAGGACCCCCGGGGGGAGTGGACCCTGGAGATGGTAAACGTGGCAGGGGCCAGCGACTATGGTAAGACACCTCATTTACTACCTTATTAGCTATTGTGATGTCTGGGAGCTCAGAGAAAGAGTGTGACAGGGTTTCTGTTAGTGCAGCCATATCTGACTAGCAGTGTCACTGAAAGAATGTGTGTGACGGGATGTATGCTTGTATTTGCATTTATCTGTGCATCATATGTGTTTGATTCATTGATGTACTGTGTGTGAGAGAGTGTGTGCATGTGCAGTAAGTGTTTGATTTATGTGTTAATGAATTTGTTAATTTCATAGTGTGCGTCAGTGCATGTGTGCATCTACGTCATTCATGTGTCGATGATTGTGTGTGTGTGTGTGTGTGTGAGAGATGCTTCCAGACTGTTAACAGGGAGTGTTTTATGCACGGGGCAGCAGTGTCTGTGCCTGGAGAGCTTTCCTTTTGATCCCTTTTATACAAACTGTCAGGCAGTCTCTCTCTCGCTCCACACACCCACCTCTAAATCAGCTTCATTAAACCAGGGAGAGTAAATCAAGCAGGGGAGTGGAGGGCCCTGCTGTCTGGCCCAGGCTAACCCAGGCTGATCCAGAATAACTATGACCTAAGGCCCATCCAGGCCCTCTCAGACAATCTTTTGGGGTTTATTTGTAGTCCTCTCTTGCTCTTTCATTTTGTTTTCTTTCCCTCCCTCCCTCCCTCTGGCTGTAGACCCTCTCAAAGGGCTCGTCATATAAATGGCTCTCCCGGGAAGTGTTGTTCTGAACTAACAGGTCTATAGAGAAACACCAGAATGTATACTTATACATTTAATGCTTTACTTCTAGGAATATTTTTCTGTCATTCCATCCAGGAAATCCAAGAATATAAAAGGAGCAGGATAGAAGCTGCAATTACAGAACCCACCCTGAAGAGTGCCAAAGCCTTGCTGGCGTAGACGGTGGCTTGGAGATCTGTGCTGTTGTTGCTCATGTGTAACACTCTCTCTCCCTCCCTCTCTCTAGGCACTCTGACTCAGTTCACCCTGGTGCTGTATGGTACAGGCTCAGACTCTCCCAGCTCCACAGCCAAGGACCTCTCTCAGTCCAGTAACGGCAGCTGTAAGACTTTTGACCTACAGCAGATCTGCATTGGTAAATATGTTACCGTTGGTTACTGTAAGAGAATGTACATTCTGTACCTAGGGTTAGGCAACTAGGGTCTCGAAGAGCTGTGGTGTGCCCAGGCTTTTGTTCCTGCACAGCACAAATGCACCTCATTTCTAATGGATCAAAAGTCTGCCCCACTGTGGCTCTGCAGGCTTCAGTTGCCTACCCCTACCCTAAGCCTAAATTTAATGAACAGGTACATTTACATTGCACACTGTACAGGTAAGACCGGAGAGATTAAACACTGGCTGTCATATCAAAAGTGTATGGCTTGTATAGGTTAAACCCTAGAGCAGGAGTCTCCAACAGGTAGATTGTGAGCTACCAGCAGCTCGCAGCCCACCTATGATAAGCTTGCCAATTAATTCTGAAAGTACATGCATTTTTTAATGTGTTCCATCACAAACTGTTGTGAACATAAGGCTCCCTCCCGGCTACTATCTAATCAAAGGCACATTGACATTATCCCACCCCTGGTTAGCCACTGTTGACTTAAAAATCCAACTGTAACACAATAACTGGCAATTAAATTCCGGCAATGTTGTTTGGTGCGCGCGTTTGTCTAATGATAGCCGGCATCTTGTGGGTAGACAGGACTTTCCCCATAAACCTTCTCAATTAAATGTGAACAAACATTTAACCTCACAGAACTAGGCTATATCATGATTATTTGTATCAATTGGGTGGCCATTGCTTTGCAAACTCTGCCATGTTCTATAGACATCAACACTTGTCTTCTGATGTGGTTTAAGCATTGACATGGACACCATTTTAGTTGTTTTCATTATGAATAATTGTTATATTGAGAGTAAAAATACAATTAAACTGCGAGAAGTGAATTCAGAAAATACAAAACAAAATTTTATGGGCCTGTCATGACAAATACTGTTCATTAACCATTATATTACCTGGGTATATTGACAGAAAGCACAAATCTTGTTCACTAAGGATCCGGGGAAGAGTTGCATGGTAGAGGAGAATAAAATAATGTGCCTATTTGAAAGCTATAAAAAGAGTAGGTTGTGACATTTTTAAAAGTAGTGTTCATGCTAGAGTTTGGAGACCACTGCCCTAGAATAAGACTGGGAGAGACGGGAACAGTCTGACCCCTGCAGGATCCCCTGGGTATCACAATTTAACACTTGTTGGTATACTGTATCAGATGGTGAGTGGCGTAATGGCATAGGTGTAGGTTGTGAAGCAAGAACTCTGGATGGTTGAGTTTGTTGATCAGCTCGTCCTCAGAGACATCTACTGCGATAAAGTAAACATGGGGGAAGATTAGCGAGGACTGCATTTTCAAGGGAAACTAAGACGCACCTCCAACACACAACACACAATTCTGCCCCAAAACAATCCTAAAAACAGGACAGGTAAAACAATAAAAATGACATTATGGAATGGACAACCAGTGGGTTACATTGGTTTCGAGTTTGTATCCGTACATATTTGACGAGCTGATCATAGTGAAAAATAAAATACTTCTGCATTTGCCGTTGTGTTAACACATTGACTCTCATTGCAAATAGGCCCAGGATAACTCCTGATAAAGTTGGGTAACTTAGTCATGGGAATCAGGACTAATAAAGCAAATGCAACTGCCTGTTGTAGGAACAGTAGGCCTACCAAATGGATGGGCATTCATAAAATTCAATTTCAGGCCGACACTGTAGGCTACACCCCACCGACTGACACCGACATCAATTGGGTGTCTTTTTTTGGTCCTGTCCGGACCAGTCTCTTTTTTTGTTGATTTCCACGCCCACGGATGTAGATTTTTGGTCCGGACCAAATCTGAACCAATTATAGACGTCTATATTTGGTTTGGGCCTCCCGAGTGGTGCAGTGGTCTATGGCACGGCATCGCAGTGCTAGTTGTGCCACTAAAGATTTGGGGTTTGAATCCAGGCTCTGTCGCAGCCGGCCGTGACTGGGAGACACATAATTGCCCCAGCGTCGTCCGGGTTAGGGAGGGTTTGGCCGGCATGGATGTCCTTGTCTCAACGCGCACTAGCGACTCCTGTGGCGGGCCGGGCGCAGTGCACGTTGACATGGTGCACGGTGTTTCCTCTGACACATTGGTGCGTCTGGCTTCCGGGTTAAATGGACATTGTGTCAAGAAGCAGTGTGGCTTGGTTGGGTTGTGTTTCGCAGGGTGCACGGCTCTCAATTCGCCTCTCCCGAGTCCGTACGGGATTTGCAGCGATGAGACAAGACTAACTACCAATTGGATACCACGAAATTGGGGAGAAAAACGGGGGTCCTAACAAATGTAAACATTTGGTCCAAACATAGACGGCTGGCTATAAATTACGTATTTTTTAACTTTCATTAAGAACTGAAATTTTACCTGATTTCAACGTCTGGAAAATACTTAATTAATTGGACTATTCTAGTTTTGTGGGGGTATAGGAGGAGGGTGGGAAAGCAGAACGGCCAGGACCGGGCCTGGCTGTGATCAACACATTCAGCCAGTTAGTAGATGACAACTCTTATTAGTGCAGCCAGACCAGCCCTGTAGACATACTGTATCATTTGTTGGAATTTAGTCCCTACTGCTCCCTCCTCCCTCTCGCCTCTGTCATCAACCCCTCCTCCCTCAACACTCTGTCACTACTCCCACCCTCTTCCTCTTCCTCCCTCTTGCCTCTGTCATCAACCCCTCCTCCCTCAACACTCTGTCACTACTCCCACCCTCTTCCTTCCTCTTGCCTCTGTCATCAACCCCTTCTCCCTCAACACTCTGTCACTACTCCCACCCTCTTCCTTCCTCTTGCCTCTGTCAACACTCTGTCACTACTCCCACCCTCTTCCTCTTCCTCCCTCTTGCCTCTGTCATCAACCCCTTCTCCCTCAACACTCTGTCACTACTCCCACCCTCTTCCTCTTCCTCCCTCTTGCCTCTGTCATCAACCCCTCCTCCCTCAACACTCTGTCACTACTCCCACCCTCTTCCTTCCTCTTGCCTCTGTCATCAACCCCCTCCTCCACTCACTACACCCTCTGCCTCTGTCATCAACCCCTCCTCCCTCAACACTCCCTACCCTCTTCCTTCCTCTTGCCTCTGTCACTACTCCCACCCTCTTCCTCTTCCTCCCTCTTGCCTCTGTCATCAACCCCCTCCCTCAACCTCTCAACACTCTGCCTCTGTCATCAACCCCTCCCCCTCACACTCTTCACTCTTCCTCCCTCCCTTTGCCTATGTCATCAACCCCTTCTCCCTCAACACTCTGTCACTACTCCCACCCTCTTCCTTTCTCTTCCTCCCTCTTGCCTCTGTCATCAACCCCTTCTCCCTCTGTCCTCTGTCATCAACCCCTCCTCCCTCAACACTCTGTCACTACTCCCACCCCCTTCCTCTCTCTTCCTTCCTCTGTCCTCCTCTGTCATCAACCCCTTCTCCCTCAACACTCTGTCACTACTCCCACCCTCTTCCTCTCTCTTCCTTCCTCTGTCCTCCTTTTCCTGCTGTCCCCTTTCATTTGATCCTTCCTTTCTCTCCCACCCACTTCAACTCTTTCAACAGGGAGGGAATGACAACTGATTATGAACCTAGTAATTCGATTGGGGTAATGGCCTGTCTGACCGTGTAGGCTGGAGGGAATGCGCCTTGGGTGGATGCGGAGGGGAGGTGTGGAGCCTCAGTAGCTGTGTGTGTGAGATTAGCTTTCCAAATCATTGGGGGAGATAAGGAGTTACAGGGTGCTGCAGTGATAACACACTAATGCCACTGCCAAACTGTTCACATGGATGTGCAGACTTAGTACAGATAAATGCTTCAGAGCTTATTAGAAAGTCCATATATCTGCGATATTATTTCCAACTGGGTTGGCAAAGCACGGCTCAGGGCATAGATATGCTACAGTGCATTTCTCCTCAGATTGTTGAGGGATTTACACACGTTGCATTTGTCTCGGCACACAATCTGCACAGCTCATCAACACATTCACACTCCAAACAGTTTGCGGCAGGAAACTGTTCATTCTAGCAGAAGCTACATCAACATTATGCAGCTTAAGTTGAGGGCACATTCACAGGCTCATGATTTTAATGCCCCAGAATGAGGCGATGCGTAATGTGCTGCATGATTGTCGTGGCAGACTATTCAAATACAGTTCACATATTTGAAGCTTTGTGTGAACTATATCCATTTATTACCGGTGGTTGTGCACTAACCGTATTAAATGAAGAATTTGAACACCAGCAGTACTAAAATATGTCTGTTTCTCCTCTTGTCTCCTTGTATGTAGAGTGCAATGGTGGCTACTACCTCTTCCAGCAGGGCTGTGTGAGGGGCTGTCCAGCCGGCTACACCGCAGGCTCCCAGCTCCTCAGTTACACCATTGGGAACTCTGTGGATCCAGCCTCGGTCCCCTCCTGCCTGCCCTGCCAACCCCCCTGCCTGACCTGCAGCGGCCTCAGCCCCAGCGCCTGCCTCTCCTGCCCCCCTCACAGCCACCTGGACCCTGTTTCCAGCACCTGCCTGCACCTCAACCAGATCCAGAGGGAGTCCCCCGGGAACTTCATGGTGGGCCAGGGCGACACCGGTCCCCGCCCAGAGCTCAGCTCCCGCCTGCCCGTCACCATCGCCGTGCTCAGCTGCATGATCATCATGGCCACCTTCGCTGGGGTGTTCGTTCTGCTGCAGCTGAGATCTGGAGTCCTGGCCAAACTGCCCTCACTGGAGGAGGCCGGCTCAGGCCTGAGGGGGGGCTTCGGCCTGGGGGGCAGCAGCAGAATGGTGTCGTACCGCGGTATCCCTACAGTGTGGGGCGACGAGGGGGTGAACACTGACTCCGACAATGATGAGTTTGACGTCCACAATGAGAAGACTGCCTTTATCAAAACACAAAGTGCTCTTTAACCCCCTCCTGTCTTATAATTCCTTCTTTCTACAGCCTCTCCCCCAATCACTCTGAGTCGTCTAATTCCGGGATCCCTGTCCTCCTCATGGTCTCCTCTGGTTTCTCTTTCCCTGTTTCACTCCCTCCTTCTTCCTCTCATCGGGTTTCATTCCCCAGGTTTAGTGTTCCACTCTGTAGTGGGTGACGTGATGCGAGACTGGAGTCACGTGGAACAGGGATGGCCTGGGCGCGCTCGGCGCTCGCTTCACACTCGGGTGCTTTTCTATTAAACTGTCTCTCTGTGCCCTTTCGCCCTCAATCACCATCAGACAGAGTGTTTTCTGAACACAGCCCATTTCCCGGACAGCTCCAGGGTTTCCCTGTCACAATAAACAAACCATTATTGTTTGCTCTCTCCCTTTTTTTCCTTCTTCGGTTCCAGTGCAGTAGCCAGATGAGATTGTAAATTGGGGGTACACTGTGTGTGTGTGTTGAGTGGACAGTAAGATCGGGGTAGGGTCAGGTTCTGAGAAGCCACAGTGGAGTCGTCAAAGTCCCACGGTTTTGGTGAATCAGCCCCAGGCCCTCCCTGAGCTGGGGAGTGTCCATGCTGCAGTATGACTGTGTCTCTCTCTCAGCTCTGGCTGGATACAAGGCTTTGAGTCCATGAGACTAGCATGGGGGGGGGTTCTGGCCGAGTGCTCGCTCGCTGCCAGAACTCCAAAGATAGGTCGCAGTTCACCTAACTAGGCTGCCACACTTTACTGGGCCTCAGAATTTTGACCAAAATAATATTGCCTCTATGATTAAAACCCCATTCCCAAGGAAAAAAGTACCTAGGACTAATTAAATTGGCTTTCCACTTAAGTCTTTTAATTGCTCAGCTTCTGAGTGTGAGCGTGTTAGTGAGATGTATTGTGGATGGGGCTCAGTACAGTAGAAGTGACTTTTAACACAAGGGTTTCTCTGAGCAGCTATACAGGTAGTGAGAGGAGTGTGTGGTAGAGAGAAGGGTTTTACGCACTGCAGAGGAGAGAGAGAGAGAATAACACAGTCTGGCCATGATTACCAGACAGGGCACTCTACTCTCTCTACTCTGCTGTTCTTTTAATGCTGTTCATTACACACACTTTGCACTATGTTGGTCTTATGTGTTTTTGTGTGTCTGAGTGTGTGCCGGCCAAGTGTGTGAGCAGCTGTCCAGTTGAGCAAAAGGAAGGAATGACCACATTAGGAATACTAAGGATGTGGTTGTGTTTGTAGGCTGAGTTATGATACTGGTTGGCCTATGTAGTTTCCCTGTCTGCTGTTCTTTAAAGAACTGCCTATTTCAAAGAACTGAGGTTGGCTATAATAAGCAAACTTCTTTTAACATCTTTTATCTCTCTATGAGACTTATCACTGCTTTTCTCCACTCGCCCTCCAGTCGTCATCAGGGGTGTCGATGCAAACTACAGATAATCTGTTTTATATACTTGCCAATTAATTATATCCTGAATGACACTACAGCTCAGATGTGTTCCAAGGAAGTATTTTTTTTCTATTCAAACTGTGTCTTTATTGAAAAACTTAAGTGAATATTTGGCTGCATATCTTCCTTCTACAATCTTCTGTACCTCATTAATTCATCCATTGGACAAATAATGGATCCATCCATCTTTTTTTTTCTTTTATGTTGAAGTTATTTTTCATTTCCAGCAGATAATAGGGGGCTTCGCTGAGAGGGGTTGTCATAGTGACAACATGCATAAAAGATTGATGCAGCTGCTCATCCCGTCCTCACTCGGATCACACAGCAACGGCAGCAGAGTATATGTGTTACATAGCGATGATGAAGGATTATATAGGTCAAAGGTGAAAGCTTTTCAGAGAAGGATATCTCTTTTGAACTGTAGGAGTTTTCCTTTCACTGATTTTACACTTCTACAGTAATAATAAGACTGAAACGTCTTTATCTACAGTGCCAGGGCTGTAGGGCTGCAGTCTCTCTTCTTTTTTCTCTCTCTCCTCCCCTACTCTGTCTCGGCACAATTTAAATGTAAATTAATATATCCTGATTTATGCCCTCTGAATATATTGTTTTCAGGATTGTTTTTTAAGGTGGTGGGGGGGGGGGTGATCCCTGTGCTTTAAATCTTATGTAATTATAAACATTGCTGAGGAAGACAGTCTTCCATACACAGATTGGGGAGTTGCTATCCTCTGAATGCAAAGTAATGACGGCCAACTTTGAGCAAAATATGTAATTATTACAGAGATGGAATAGTGTGCCATTTAGCCCTGGCTGATGTAAGGTGCAGTAATGCTGTCATTAATGATAATTTTTTCCCTTAAAATTAAGAAGTAACAGATAAATCCTAAGAGATTTTTCTTCCTACCAGAATTATAGTTGAGCCGCGGCTGAGGCAATCATTTGAATGTCCCAACGTACTTCCCCCACTTACATTCGTTTCATCTAAGTTGGTCACTCCTGAATGTGGAAATCTCTATTGCATTATAACAGTATGTCTAAGGAAACGGACAGCTGCTGGGGAGGAGGTTGCGCCCTTTGCAGTGCAGCCTCAATACTACATCTGACTGCAGCAGAGTTTCTGGCATTACCAAAGACAGGGCAATTTAGAGTTGTGTACAGTTCTGCTTCAGATTGCTGAGCCTGAGTTAGGGAGATGACGCAATCTGAGGTTTTCTATATGCATTGATTCAAATCAGATGAATGTCCTCCTTTTTTTTTTTTTAACTCTTTGTTATTCCTGCTTTTTAATGCAGAGACCTTTCCCTCCACTCCCTGCTTGGTGACGGTGGTGGAGCAGAGACATTCTGTATGCTGAGATGCAGGGTTGGATGTGGAGGGAGCAGATTAAGAATGTATCCCATCCCCATACACTAAAGGGCTGAATGAGGCTGTGTGTGTGTTATAACTACAGAAGAAACACACTCATGAGGGTTAAACAGAGCTCTGGACATACGGACCATCCAGCTCTGTCCACCTCTCCTTATCAAGTCTTTGGCCTGGGGCTACATATTATACCTTACAGAAACAGTGACCTATGAATAATGTAAAAGAATGACTACCTTAGATGGGACAGAACTCTAAAATAAGGCCTATTTTTGTACTATATATGGTGCAGTGTAATTTTCTTGTAATTTAAAGATTTTTTTTTTGCTCTTGTTAAATTTGTCCTTTTTATTTAATTGATAGATTCTATAAAAATAAAGATCTATGCAAACTTGAGGATTTGTCATGTGCTTTTCTATGTGATTAATGGTTGGCTGTATTTCAAGAATCAATATCTTCTGTCCAGCTAGATTTAATTGAGTAGAGTACTTTATTTCACCTGAGTGCTGTGCTCCAGTACAATGGCAGTTCATATATAGAGTCAAAGGATGGCTCTACAGGAGTTGGACAATTGTGGTAAATGAAAGTATAACTGTTTCTTACATCCGCAGTACTGTGTATCACACCAGAAGAGCTACAGCATGTGGCCTCCACCCAGGGTTGGGTAGGTTACTTTCTTAACATAATCCGTTAATTACTAAACTCAGGGTCCTGAAGAGACGTTTCTATTTTTGCTGTCTGTAAAAGATAATTGGTAAAAATCCAAATAACTTCATAGATCTTCATTGTAAAGGGTTTAAACACGGTTTCCCATGCTTGTTCAATGAACCATAAACAAGTAATGAACATGCACCTGTGGAACGGTTGTTAAGACACTAACGGCTTACAGACGGAAGGTCATTAAGGTCACAGTTATGAAAATTTAGGACACTGAAGAGGCCTTTCTACTGACTCTGGGGGGAAAAAACACAAAGAAAGATGCCCAGGGTCCCTACTCATCTGCGTGAACGTGCATTAGGCATGCTGCAAGGAGGCATGAGGACTGCAGATGTGGCTAGGGCAATAAATTGCATTGTCGGTACTGTGAGACGCCTAAGACAGGCTACAGGGAGACAGGACGGACAGCTGATCGTCCTTGCAGTGGCAGACCACGTGTAACAACACCTGCACAGGATCGGTATATCTGAACATCACACCTGTAGGACGGGTACAGGATGACAACAACTGCCCGAGTTACACCAGGAACGCACAATCATTCCCATCAGTGCTCAGACTGTGCACAATAGGCTGAGAGAGGCTTGACAGGGCTTGTAGGCCTGTTGTAAGGCAGGTCCTCACCAGACATCACCGGCAACAATGTCGCCTATGGGCACAAACCCACCGTCGCTGGACCAGACAGGACTGGCAAAAATTGCTGTTCACTGACGAGTTGCGGTTTTGTCTCACCAGGAGTAATGGTTGGATTTGCGTTTATCGTTGAAGGAATGAGTGTTAAACTGAAGCCTGTACTCTGGAGCGGGATCGATTTGGAGGTGGAGGGTCCGCTGTGCGTTACAGGGAAAACATCCTCATCCCTCATGTGGTACCCTTCCTGCAGGCTCATTCTGACATGGTCCTCCAGCATGACAATGCCAGATACTGTTACTTTTGATTTTGACCACCCCTTTGTTCAGGGACACATTATTCCATTTCTGTTAGTCACGTCTGTGGAACTTTGTTCAGTTTGTCTGTTGTTGAATCTTATGTTCATACAAATATTTACACATGTTAATTAAGTTTGCTGAAAATAAATGCAGTTGACAGTGAGAGGACGTTTCTTTTTTTGCTGAGTTTAGTTGTCCAAATTGTAATCAGTAACGTAACTTTTGGCCAAAGTTACCCAAATTCAGTAACGTACATTCAGTTACTTCTGGAATACTTTCCCCATAAGAGGCACAGGTTAACGTTTTTCGTCATGAATCTTGTTCTGGGGGCAGCTATGCAGAGTGGTCACTAAATTGCCACAGTTATAAAATATGATTTTAAACCTAACATTAACCACACTGTTAATGCCGAAGCTTAAATTAAGAACAAAAACAATTGAACAACAACCATTGCAGGATAAATTACAGAGTTGGCCATAAATGGATGTTGCATTTTACTTGATGGGTTGGTTACGTAGGCTTCTTCTAACCAATTGCTTTCTACTACAGATAATACTATTACGCTATATCTTTACATTAAAAAAACACCAGTCTGTCAGATTTCCGGTCATTCCAATTTAATACCCCTTGATCTTCAAGAATAGGATTTGGATATATAGATTAGCCAAATTGTTTTACCTCAGCATAACCCCAAAACTAAGGACTAATTAGCCTACTCTGTTTATGATTTATTTTGATGTTATGGAGGATTGATTAGGCTCATTGCTTTGAGTTGAAAAAGTAAATGCTGCTCTCGGGAATGGCATGCTTTTAACACTCCCGAAAAGCGCTTTTTTGCATGTGAAAACTGGAACCGAGGTAAAGAGTTTCAAGTTGGATATTCAACGCTTTCAAACCTCAATCGCTTTCAAACGACTTGAGCTTTCAAACCACAACTTTGCACGGGTCTTATTTTCACGATTTGGACATTAATTCGCATTCCAAAGCTAATAAACATGTGGAAATGTGAGCAGCATTTTGTATTCCTAGTTGAATTAGTTAGGGAGCGTAAACAAAGTACAAACTATTTATACATTCGAAATTCAATAGCTTCCTGGTTGTGACCTACTTGACTCAAACAAGGTTCAGAATGTCCACTGTCTACCCTTCTATATTGCACACCCTTTGGTTTGTTCATTTTCATCTCACATGTTTTTACATTAATTTTTCAAACTTTAAAATATCAATAGTGCCTTGGTCATGTGACCTGACTTTAAACAAGGTTCAGAATGTCCACTCAGTGGGCCTACACCTTGCACACCCTTTGGTTTGTTCATTTTCATTTCACTTGATTTTACATGAATTTATCAAACTCTAACATTTCAATAGCTCCTTGGTCATGTGACCTGACTTTAAACAAGGTTCAGAATGTACGCTGACTACCCTTATATATTGCACACCCTTGAGTTTGTCCATTTTCATCTCACTTGATTTTACATGAATTCTAAAATGTCAATAGCTCCTTGGTCATGTGACTTACTGACCTCAAACAAGGTTAAGAATGTCTACAGACTCTGCCTTCATATCACACGTATCTGACTGATAGAGTAGTTAACAGTGATTACTATTATCTGTCTGACCCCCTTGTACCCTCAAACCCTCCCAGGATATTACAATCTCACAACGCAGGATATTGGATGGTCCCTACATTCCTTTCTAACAGTCCTCAAGCTTCAATAGGATAGTCAATGACTGTGTAACTGTTGAAATTCAGAGTCAATGTTATCATTTTAGCATAAAATGTTGTCTCCAGTTTCTTGCTTTCTCAGGTCTTGCTGAGTGGACGGTATTGATGCCTTTTCAGTCTAGCTCCAGTTAGGTGTCATTATGTTATAAGCACCACTCCCGTTTCATAATACCCCCCCCACCTTCTACCATTTGTCTACACTTCAAGAACCACGAGAGCCCTCTAGCTGTAGATGCCCCCAGATCCATGACAACTGAGATTCCCATATCCATAGACTTCTTAGCTTGTAGGTCTAAAAGCGTTTTTGTCCATACTATGTTGAAATATCAAAGACTAAGCTTTTTGTGTGACTCTGGAAAGTCATTTCAAGTCAAAGCCTTGTTTTCCCTGGTACATAAACGTATACTTCTAACTAGTTCTGTTTATTTTGACTTTGCAACATAAAAATCTTGTTGGGAGCTGTAAAAACACTTTCACAGATGTATGTTAATGAAGAAATCCTACAGCTCAGTGCAATGGTAAATGTTAGCTGTGGGATATGGACAGTAGAGGAGGATGCTGTTGTAGTGACAGAGTCATCACTATTTTCAGGACTTTTTTTTTTATGAGGGTCACAGCACTGGAGAATAACCTGGTTCTGATCCAGATGTACCGGACTCATTTGCCTGAGGGTGGCCTCTAAAATAGTGAATACAGTTATGTTTGCTTGTACACTGGTCAACCTTAGGAACTGCATGCATTACTTGCTGTTGTTTGTAATAGTTATTGTCATGTTTTGTCCACATTTGTTTGGAAATACGTGTAACTGTCCTTTGTCATTGGCGCATACAGCTGCATGGTACTATGATATTAGTTGTCACTAAGCTGGTTGTTGTTAGTCTAAAGCATACTTTAAAGTTTGTTTAATATTTTCATTTGTCACCCAGCTCTTTGCCTCGAGTCCAGTCTGCCTTTCACAGCCCTTATTGAAAAGACGACATTGTAATTCATTTGGTGTTCGAACAGAGGTACTTAAAGGAAGTCGCACAGGTAGGCCTCATGAAAAACAATGTTTCATATGCTCTTTTTAATCACAGTAATAGGCAGTGATTTGTCAGTCACATTGAGCTTGATAACGTGAAAGAATCCTTTTCATAGCATCACTTTCATATACTGTACATTAAGACAAATCCTTCTATGTTGAGTATTAGCACTCAGTTTACATAACCTGACAATGACTTGATATTTGAGTGCATTCACAACAAGCCACCTGCAGACAACTTACAAAATGCAATAGTACATTTGAGGGTTCCTTTCTCTGATGAAAATAGTTATTTGATGCATGGCCTACTATTTCTAGCTGGAAAAATAAATTCCCACATCTTTTGTGTAACACCAAAATGTATAACATTCACACCACAATTAAACGTTGTAACTAGTTTTTTTCCTGTGCAGTGATCAACTTATATTTTGATACCATTACGTCACTCAGAAATACAAAAAGCTATCGACATAGTGATGAATTCAGTTTTAATGTCTTACAGAAAACATACCACAAAAAGAAAATGATGGAGTTAACAACACATTGGAAACAGAGCATGTCATGAAACTGGCAAATAAAGATGACAATGGAAAGGGAAATATTGATGATGGCCAGAAATTCAGTCAACAGCAACTAGATCATTACTCCAGAGACAGAAGGTGAGGCAGAGGCTCTGGAGGACAGGAAAGATGACATACAAGCACAACGTGATGAAGAGTACTACAGGGACAGAATAAGTGAGTGATGCTAAAAGAATGACCAGACCAGGGGGCAAAGTCATTTTACATTTCTATTAAGATGGACAGGTGGAAGAAAATAAAGCCTTTACCAGGCTTCCTCAAATGTACAACAGCCATGGACAGATGTGCTTTATTCTGAATTTAATAAGGTCAATCCATGCTGCACCTTGGCATTCAAATACCAGCAAATCAAAGCTAGTCACATCCGGAAAAAAGCCTCACCTTACTTCTGTACCTCGGCCACCTGCACCTTTCAGTCGTGTAAAGCATAATACATGTTTAAACGACAAAAAAGGCCTAGAAAATATAGCAAATATGTCAACATCATGGTATTCAGATTTGGTGAGGCGACACACTAACGAAGTGAGAGAAGATGTAGGCCTGTAAGATATATCAGAAGTGCAGTAGCAAAGGCAGCACAAAAAGGTGTCTGTAGCTAGCACTACAGACAGTTAAAAAACACACATACAGAAGAGATTTTGGCAGGCAACATTACAAGAAGCCCTTCAAAATATATTCTCAAAGTGATTGGGGCTGAAATCAAAAAGAGCACAAAAGGTTTTGAAGGAGTGTGCCACAACTTCTGCTACTACATCTGGAAACATGCAGCACCTCCAAGTCGAGCCGTTTTGGCATTCACTTGTTCACAGAAGAGGGTTTGAAGATCCTAGTTGAACATCTGAGAAAGCGCAGTCCAGTGTCTCTTCATCTTGATGCCACTGGTGAGATTGTGTCTAAGATTAGCAATCAAAGTAAAAGAGTTCTGTACTATGCTCTGGTTCTGCCCGGAATGGGCAAGGATAAACCCCCCCTCCCCGTATCTGAGATGATTAGTGTTCAGCACTCCATCCCAACAATAACCTTTTGGTTAATGGAAACAGTATGCAAGGTCTCACAAATGACAAGCTGCAAGATGACACAGGTGGAGGCTGATTTCAGCTGGGTGCTGATTGGAAGTGTATTGCTCTCATTTAACAAAGAGAGCATCACTTGTTATCTAAACAGAACCCACAGCAGAGTCTCCTTGGAGGAAAAAGAAGATTGCGAAGACTTCACAGTGCTCCATCTGTGCTCTGCCCAGATCCTCAAGGCTGTCGCCCAGGGATTTGGGAAGAAAACAAATGACAATGGGCTCAACGAGTATGAAACTTTTTGGTTTGCCTTGTTGCTCAACAGCACCTCTTTCTTCAAGCCACTCAATGCCTTTAGACAAGTGTGTGCTTTTCAAACCACAACATAAAAGTAATCTTGTGGATGAATCACAAATGCATTTAGATGAGAGTATTGAAGTCCAAGAAGGTGAAAGTGGAGGACGTGATGAGAGAGAGCACTTTTTCATTAACTGTCATGTCAGCAAAAAATAAAACTATGTGGACAATCTCCCTTCACACGTGAATTTATGTCAGTTCTTAAACATTCGCAGAGTCTTCTGCAGGAGACACAGACAGGGCCTGAAAATAGTTATTTCTGCCCTGGTATAATAAATGTTCTAATGGACACTTACATGGCCATTTTCCCCCATATGGAGTGGGATACTGCTGGGTGACCTTACAAGATATTGTAATGTGACCAACACAACATTGCAATCAGTGAAGTCACGGGACACCAACTGCTATGTGGAACAGTGGTTTTGGATCCTGAAGCATTCCATTTTGCAAAATAAGAAATTCTTCCGTCCAGCTGAATTCATTTTGAAAATGCATGCCACCCTCTAAGGAAGGTATAGGGAGCACATAATAAAACATGACCTGCCAGAATCACTGTTCACTAAATCCCCCTAACGCAACAAGTTGTTGGACCAGGAAGAGGAGCAGTGGGCCAAGAGACAAAGAAAATACTCACCTCACAAGTCCAGGTCAAAGTATTTCCAGCCTCCCAGACAATTACCTGAGCCAAAGAAGAAGGGTAAAAAGAAACCAGCAGGGAAGGCACACCACAAGAAATATGAAAGCAGGGATGAGGCAACATCGCTCCAAGACAACGAGGCTGCAGGTCAGGTATGTTTTTTCCCAAATGTTAAAGGATTGTGATAGTTTGTTTTCATTTTCAGTTCTTGTTTAAGCGGACAATAACTCTTCTAAATGTGTTTAATTTGCATATTGCAGGTCACAGCTCTGTGGCGAAGAAACAATTGCGAGGTGGTGGTTGCTGTTGTGAGGTCTACAAAGTCCTCTTTCCTTCTTCATCATTCTCAGTTTAAAACTCTGCAGCCCCATAAATGGATTGTGGGTGAGGTAATAAATACTAGTCATAACATGACAATAAGCATTTTTTCAATCACAATTCTAAACATATCTTGGGGGAAAAAAATCATACAGTATGAAGGATGAATGTAACGGCGTTCGTCTGTTGAAGGAGAGTCGGACCAAAATGCAGCGTGGTGGTTACTCATGTTCTTTAATGAAAAAAATAGCGATACATGAAATAAATAAATAAATACAAAAACAACAAACGAAACGTGAAAACCTAATTACAGCCTATCTGGTGCACACTACACAGAGACAGGAACAATCACCCACAAAATACACAGTGAAACCCAGGCTACCTAAATATGGTTCCCAATCAGAGACAACGAGAATCACCTGACTCTGATTGAGAACCGCCTCAGGCAGCCAAGCCTATGCTAGACACACCCCTAATCAGCCACAATCCCAATGCCTACAAAAACCCCAATACGACAACACAATAAACCCATGTCACATCCTGGCCTGAACAAATAATTAAAAACACAAAATACTAAGACCAAGGCGTGACAATGAACATAGAAGTACATTAGATTAGGGGCGGCAGGTAGCCTAGTGGTTAGAGTGTTGGATTAGTAACCGAAAGGTTGCAAGATCGAATCCCCCAAGCTGACAAGGTAAAAATCAGTCGTTCTGCCCCTGAACAAGGCAGGAAACTGGAATTGGAGTTGAATGTTTCTGATGACGTACACTTGAATATTTATGGCCCTTATTCTGTCACTTTAAAGTAAATAGTGAAGATGTGTCATCACCTAAATACAGTATTGTCAGCAATAACACATTTTTTTGACCCATTAAATTGCATGTAGCCAGAATATATTAGACAAATAAAAACAAAGGCAAATTAATGATGTTTGTTTTAAATCTTGATTAACAATCCTTCTAACCAACCAATATTCTCTGAAATGTCTATGTATTTTAGTTTATTCTTAATTATTTGTGGAATTTTAAAGGATTAACTATTGATACATTTTTGGGGGGCTTAGTGGCAAGCATTTGAAATTATTTATTTCAGGTGAACTTCGGTAACTACAATGTTGTCATGAGTTTCTTGAATGTGAACCAGAACTACTGGAAGTTCATTGTGAGTCAAATCCTTTTTCCAAAATTGATTTAGGTACATTTTTGTGAAGAGGTATGAGGGTTGTGATATGGGTGATTTAATAGTAAAATCATTTAAGGGATCAATACATTTCTATATTGCTTCCCCAGTATCTGCATGAACCATCAGGCCAAGTGTTTTTGGTTGACCCTGCTGGACAGAAAGAGAAGGAGGAATCGGAACACGCTGCATTCAAATTCAGGTCTTAGTTATTCCATTGTACTGGATCTAATACATATTAGCATTTTACATATATTCATAAGTGTAATACTTTGTTATGACATACTGTGAAAAACTCTTGGCTGCTGGCTGTCACTTTCAGACACGCGCAGAGCAGACTTGAACCACAGGGGTTCTCTGTAAAGAGAGAGTAATCCAAAAGGCACAGACACACCCCTTGACTTTCAATTGGCACCGTTGACCTGTATGTATTCTCTCCTGATTGGCTCTGTGGGGTTTAGTCAATGGGAACTTCTTTGCCGGCCCCATCATGAAGTTTTTACACAGTCTGGCAGTCTGACTAAAGTGCCAGAGGTATGAGGAGAGACATCCTCCTTTTGTATTTATGGGAACAAATATTTCCTAACAGTTTGGATTCTATTCTTGGACGCAAATGCGTCAATGCAACAAAATACAAATACTAATTACTGTCCATGAGTAACCTCCAGCTTGTGGGTGTTTGGGCCAATAAGTGCCAACTCAATTCTACCACTGTCGAGTCTCTCATGCCCCTATGAACGGGGACACGGAGCAATAGTTTTTAATCTAAACCAGCCCTTTTTTACTGGAGTACACAAACCCCTAATTAGGGCTCTTTTCTTGACACATAGTAGCAGTTTACCAGATGAGAAGATCAAGAAGTAGATTGTTGTAAAAAAAAAATCCAATCAGGAAGGGACTCTTATTTAGAAAGCTCTGCGTTCCTATGCGTCCCTTATTGAGCAGTGAATGAGATATCAACCAGATTCCTTTTTCTATGGCTTCCCTAATGTGTCTGTCACAATACATAGTTTCAGGCTTTTATTTTGAAAATGAGCCTGAACGACAACATTGCGTCAGTGGTCAGCTGGAGGCTCTCAAGAGTGTTTGTGCGTAAAAGACAAATGCGGCCATTGTTTCTCTCTTTCCTACTAAGAAGCCACCTGTCCTGGTTGATATATTATCTAATAGATATTTGAAAAACACCTTGAGGATTGATTATAAAAAACATTTGCAATGTTTCTGTCGATATTATGGATCTAATTTGGAATATTTTCCGGCGTTGTCGTGACCGCAGTTTCCGGTGGATTTCTCAACCAAACGTGAAGTACAAACGGAGGTGTTTCGGCTATAAAAATAATCTTTATGGGACAAAATGAACATTTGCTGTCTAACTGGGAGTCTCGTGAGTGAAAACATCCAAAGCTCATCAAAGGTAAATGATTTAATTTGATTGCTTTTCTGATTTTTGTGACCAAGCTGCCTGCTGCTAGCTAGGCATAATGCTATGCTATCGATAATCTTACACAAATGCTTGTCTTGCTTTGGCTGTAAAGCATAATTTAAAAATCTGAGATGACAGGGTGATTAACAAAAGGCTAAGCTGTGTTTCAATATATTTCACTTGTGATTTCATGAATATGAATATTTTCTAGTGATTTTTTTTGTCCGTTGCGTTATGCTAATTAGTGTCAGTTGATGACAATTCTCCCGGATCCGGGAGAGGGAGTTCCAAGACACTTTGGTGCTTACAATTCATTTTCTATTGTCATGGACTTGGTGGGCACTGTCATCTGTGATCTTTGTGATATGACTTTCTTTAAGCACGTACTGATGAAACTCTCACTTAATTTAAAAAAAATTAGTCTACAAATGCTCTACATTTATTCCCTCTGTGATAGGGTTGGATCCTATATGCTACTTTTATTATTCTCCTGTAAATGGTTCAGTGCCTGTAATTTAGGCTGTAAGACAATTTATGATATAACACAATGGATGGCTAATTCGTCATACTGCTTTGATATTTGATATTATTTATAACGTGTTCCTCTTTGTTTTGTTTTAGATTGAATGTTTTGCATGTCAACGGTGGTTCCATGTGCTGTAACTAGGAATGAAGACGAGTTCAACAGAGTAAAGAACACATTCTGGAAGTGCAGTCTGTTGTTGAAAATGTATGCTATACCCCATCCACACAGAATTGGCTCTGAAATGTACATCAACTAGGGATAAAGAGAAAGTTAACACTGAAATGTTTTGTACTTAAGTAAAGTTTCTGTTGGCATGTTGGAAAGTATTAATGGTCTACAATTTGTTATTACATTTTTATTCATTGATTTACTGGCCACCATTACTGTGGTTAAATGATCAGTATATGTATTGACCAGCAAACCCAATGCAGCCTACCTCACTAGCTCACTCTCCATCCCTGCTTTGGACATTTAATAGCATGACTCTCGTACTTTGGCCTTTTCCTTTATGGTTGATATTAACGATGAAAATAGATATTATTTGTCTCTTTTTGTGTACCGCTGTTAAATACTGTATGTGTGTGGGGGGGGGGAAATAAGTACTTAGAACTACCAATTATTATAGATAAATATTAAAGAAAAGGGACTGAGCCTCCTAATTGTCAAACTAATATTAATGTAATATTAACTAGAGGTTATGCAATATGGGTGTATATCCACTGCACGCTTCTTAGGTGTGTAATTGACGTGACCAAGGAGCTACTGAAATTTAAAACTATGAAGAATGTACGTTACTCCATGTGATTTTACAGTACACAAACAACAGTGTGCAATATATACAGTTGAAGTCGGAAGTTTACATACACTTAGGTTGGAGTCATTAAAACTCTGTCTGTAAACAATTGTTGGGAAAATTACTTTTGTCATGCAAAACGAGTTAATGACTCCAACCTAAGTGTATGTAAACTTCCGACTTCAACTGCAAGTCAGTGATTGCGTCCGTAACTGTTTGTATGAATTTACATACATGTTAACAGCATGGAGAGAGAGAGAGACTGTTGCTGTACTCCCACACAAGACCCCTGCTTTTGGTACCATTGAAGGTCACAGTTTTCAGCCAGGCAGCTTGAAGATGTCACCATCCAGGTCCATGTCACAGGTACCATTGAAGGTCACAGTTTTCAGCCAGGCAGCTTGAAGATGTCACCATCCAGGTCCATGTCACAGGTACCATTGAAGGTCACAGTTTTCAGCCAGGCAGCTTGAAGATGTCACCATCCAGGTCCATGTCACAGCATGCAGTGACCTGATAGGGAGATGACAATAAATGGATGATGTACCTTTCATCACCAAAGCCATGTTAGCATTTACTGCACATGTTGCTGAACAATTTAACCCTTTTGTTAGTGTCACCGATATATGGAAATTCACATACAATATTCAGTTCATAGGCATTGATTAATACCTCTAGGGCAGGCACTTCATGTTTTCAATTTAACCAACCTGGAAGACCAGGTGTATTGAATTTAGGCAATCACTGAAGTGATCAATTAGCCCAGTTGATCAGGGCTGTGTTCGGCACATAAAAACCTAATAGAACGTTAAATGGAACTGAGAGCTCTACGGAACGACCAGTTGAAAAACAGGGAGGGGTTGGGTTGTGGGTTCAAAACGCACCGCTGACATTTAAGTATGTCACTCATTGCTTCAAGCCACACCCACTGAACGGCACAAACGTATCTGAGTCTGTTCAAAAATGTTTTGGGAAAACGTGTTCAGTACAAACTGTCGCAAACGTTCAAGTGAACTGAACGCAACTCTGGTGTACGGCACTCCAGGAAGAGGGTTGCCTTTTTTTCTCTTTTATTTTTTTTTAACAACAAATCAATACATAAAGCACATGAGGGAACACAAGCATACATAGATTACAAACAATGGACAATCGAGCTAGGGGCGGGGCTAGGGGCGGGGCTAGGGGGTACAATATCACATTACAATTACACAAGGACCTTAAGGGACATGCATATTCTAACAGCTTTTTTGTTAGTAGAGCATTTAACCGTCTTAAAATACAGTTCAATTTGTTTTGTAGGGTACGAACCTGTGGTTTTCTGTTGGTAAATTTACATTTGTGTATATTCAATTTGGCCAAAAGAATAATTAAATTAATTACATAAAAATGTTTCAGCTTATTTCTATTGTATGTAAAGAATCCCAACAGTACATCTCTCCACAATAGTGTAAAATCTTCATAAATGTGTTCAATTATAAACCTACTGATGTCTTGCCACAGTTTTCTTACATGCATACAATGCCAAAAAAGATGCAACACTGTTTCTGGGTGGTCATTACAAAAGGAGCTATTTGAGTTGATGTTTTCCTTAAACTTCTTCATATAGTGGTTGGCAGGATAATATTTATGAATAATTTTAAAGGAAACTTCCTTAATTTTGTTAACAAGTAGGTATGTGTGTGGCAACATCCAAACTTTTTTCCAACAGATATTATCAATAAATCCATTCCAATAAGGCATGACATAAGGTATAGACACAACATCCTGCTGAAACAAGGATCGTATCGCTCTGTTGTTGAATGGACCAAAAGAGAAACTGAAACTTTCCTACTGATGAGTCAACAGGGTCAATAGAAATCAAATCAAATCAAATTTTATTTGTCACATACACATGGTTAGCAGATGTTAATGCGAGTGTAGCGAAATGCTTGTGCTTCTAGTTCCGACAATGCAGTAATAACGAACAAGTAATCTAACTAACAATTCCAAAAAACTACTGTCGTATACACAGTGTAAGGGGATAAAGAATATGTACATAAGGATATATGAATGAGTGATGGTACAGAGCAGCATAGGCAATATACAGTAGGTGATATCGAGTACAGTATATACATATGAGATGAGTATGTAGAGGGTAGGCTCTGAGGGTCAGGTCTTGACACGTTCCTGAATAACATTGCAACATCTGAGGGAATGGCATCTAAAACAATTGCAAAATCTTTAGATGTTACAGGGACCTTGTAAAGTGATAAGAATTCTTTATAACTGAGTAAAAGACCCTCTGCATCTACCAGTTGTCTCACCAATAGGATATTATTTCGGAACCAATATTCTAAAAACAAAGAGGTATTTTTATACAATATATCCCGATTATTCCATATATATTATCTGTGTGGAGAAAAATTGTGTTTATAAATTAAGGACCATGACAAGAAAACCTGCCGATGAAAAGCAGAAAGTTTCACTGGAACTTTGTCAATATTATAATTGCAAAACAACATGAAGTTAAGGCCACCAAAAGTAGAGAAGACATGATGAGGAATAAAATGCAAGATAGAAGTGGGTCTTCTTAGGAATTGTTTTATCCAATTGTACATGTACATTTCATACTAATACATTCCATTGTGCTGTAGGCAGGTGTTCTACAGCATTTTCAGAAAGTATCATTTTGGATCCTGAGTGTCACTTGGGCAAGTGCTGTAGGCCAACCGCTGCTCAAGCTAATGATGCGTTCCAACTTAGTCACCTGCTTACCTCAATTATTGTCCCCGTTTATCCACCCAGTTAATGAGATGTTATGTTCTTGAACTGTGCTGTACCAAGCCTTCCGTCCCGAAGAGGACGCAGTCGCTCACCTCCCCAGTCAGTCCCGCTGTGGTAGGACAGCGCTAGCTTCCTGCTTTTATGTTTCTGATGCGAGTATGGTCGCGGAGCCAGACCAGTGATATCAGTACTAACTCACTGTAACAGTTTCTGTCCGCACAATTAATGCCTCCTCGATAAGAATCGTCATAGCCTTACATATGCTATAAATCCTTGAAATTTAGGAGTGGACTGCTTGCAATAACCTGAGGTGAGAATATTTTTTCGGACAACGTAAACTCATAGTACACTACACTACTGTATACTATTATTTAACTCTTAATGATATACTACATGGGCTATTGATAAAGATACAATTTGTATCGGATTCAACAGCAAGCTACACATGCACATATCACCTATGTAGTTAGATAAAGGATTTTGTGTAATCGAATTTCGATCAAGGTAAATTCATCATCAGGGCGCGTTTACATGTTCAGTTGTAGGTTTCGTCAACATATTACTCATCCCTGCTGTATGTACGCAGAACAAATGTATAGATTCAACGTGCAATAATTTCAAAGATTTTACTGAGTAACAGTTAATATAAGGAAATCAGTCAATTGAAATGAATAAATTAGGCCCTAATCTATGGATTTCACATGACTGGGAGTACAGATATGCATCTCTTGGTCACATATACCATAAAAAAAGAAGGGGCATGGATCAGTAAACCAGACCGTATCTGGTGGGACCATAATTTGCCTCATGCAGTGGGATACATCTCCTTCACATAGTGTTGATCAGGCTGTTGATTGTGGCCTGTGGAATGTTGTCCCACTCCTCTTCAATAGCTTTGCGAAGTTGCTGGATATTGGCTTGAACTGGAACATGCTGTCACACGTTTCTCCAGAGCATCCCAAATGTGCTCTATTCGGTAACATGTCTGGTGAGTATGCAGGCCACAGAAGAACTGGGACATTTTCAGCTTCCAGTAATTGTGTACAGATCCTTGCGACATGGTGACGTACATTATCATGCTGAAACATGAGGTGATGGCAGCGGATGAATCACATGGCAATGGGCCTTAGGATCTCGTCACCATATCTCTGTGCATTCAAATTTTCCATCAATAAAATGCATTTGTGTTTGTTGTTCATAGCTAATGCCTGCCCATACCATAACCCCACTGCCACCTTGGGGCACTCTGACACTTTGACATCAGCAAACCTGCATTCCTGCAGTCAGCATGCGAATTGCACGCTCCCTCAATTCAAGAGATCTGTGGCATTGGGTTGTGTGACAAAACAGTACATTTTAGAGTGGCCTTTTTTGTCCTTGGCCATCAGGTGGATGGATTATCTTGGTAAAGGAGAGTTGTTATGGATGATGCCAGAGTTCCACAGTAGGCTGCATTATGTTAAGCCTCAAGTCCAACTTATTTGAATGTTTTTCTCTGTAATAGTATAATTAACTCACTTAGTAAAATTATACTTAAAAAAAATAAAATTAAAATAAAAAAAGGTTTAGAGCCATGTCACACTTCTCAGCACTTCTGTATTTCAAGAGGAAGTGCTGCCTAACTGTTCTCCCTTTGAAATAAAACACCCAGAAGTGAAACCCTCCACATGCCACATTTGCTTAGTTACACAAATACAACTTGTTTAAATAACCAGTTGTGTAGTCTTGGAATTCTTATTTAAACACCTTGGCCTCACTAAGTTGAACTAATTCAAATGACTCTACAGTCCAGTAAAGAAAGTACACCCAAAGTCCAGAGTCTAGACTGAGAGGATAAATCCCATGCATTCTCATTCAGTTTTTCTTTTCATCTTCCTGCACCTTATTAGCCAGGTCACGTGTGTGGTTCATTCACTCAAATCCACTCCAGTGTCTACTGTCTACAGTTTGACTGGGTTCCCACTCCTCTGGGTGCATATCTGATGGGGTTTGGGGAGGACCTGTGGTGTCCCCAGGCCCATGCGGCCCTGATGCGGCTGCAGGACTCGGAGCTGCGTCTGATGGAGGTGATGAAGAAGTGGATGAGCCAGCGGTCCAAGAGCGACCGGGAGTTCTCTGTTCAGCTGCACCAGATGGCTGCCATGGTTGAGAAACTGGAGGGGCCCCAGCCTGGGGGAGGACTGGACTACATCAGCCAGCTCAACCAGGTTCTTTATGGGTCCTTCCATTTGATTGACATCTTTTGTTTTGAATGAAACATTTTATACATATTTGCCCATCATAGAAGTGGTCAGAAAGTAACTTTTTGGACCTGAATGCCAAAATATTTAGAAGATAGAAGTGCTCAGTGTTGGCCCATTTTGCATACCTCACCCCAACATGAGACATCCATGTCTTCATCACTGGAAAATATAAACAGTTGGGTTTGATAGTGACAGTTGTTTTAAATTATACTGTCAATCTTCCATAGGAAACCTATTGAATATAGATAAAAGAATAGCCATTCCTATTTAAGTTGACATTCCACGGTGGGTGGATCAGTGGCCATCTTTGTTCAATGATGTACCATCTAAATGGTAGTGGTCTGGGATATGTCCATTTTATGAATTCTATTTCTTTAATTGAAATGACATCCACCCTGTATTCAAAAGTATACTGCGTCTCAACCGATGGCGAGCACAATATAAACATCTCAGATTCTGTAAAATAGGGTCTAAGCTACAACATAAGCCAAAACAAAAAAACAGAGTCATTTACTTGTTTGTAGGTAATTGATGTTAAAGGGTTTGACAACCCTGTTTACATTTTTTTATTATGTCAAACTCAACCGTTTATCTTTTCCAGTGATTAAAGCATGTATAGTATGCATCATGGTAGGGTAGGGTAGGCAAAATGGGTCGACTTTGAACACATCTCCTAAATATTTTGTCATTCCGGTCCAAAAAGTCAATTTTCTGACCACTTTCTGACCATGGGCAAATATGAATTGGAACTTTCATTCAGTGATTGAAATCAAATGGAATGACCCCTACACTATATCAGTGGGTTTTAGCAAGCTCATTGGTTTAGACATTAGACCACATCCATCCCCAGCTGCAAAGTGGACTTGACATTTCAACAGTATTGATGATTGAGCATTACGTTTGATCAGTAGATGGCGATACGCAGAGTATTCTCTTTATTAATTCGGTCTCTTTCTCTCTCTCTCTCTTTCTCTCTTCCTCTTTCAGTCGTGGGGTGTGCTGGTGGCTCAGACTGAGAGTTTGAGTCGTGTGATGCGGCGGCAGTCTGAGGACCTGCAAGTTGGGCCTCTCAGCAAACTGACCCTGCTGATCAGAGACAAGCAGCAGCTCAGGAAGACCTATGCAGAGCAGTGGAGCCAGCTCAGCCAGGAGCTCAGCAGGGTCAGACACACACACACAACTACACAGATACACACACACACACACACACATACACACACACAAACAGATGAACATATCACTCTGTAAAACTCAATTTGCCCTGATAAATATTACCAGGCACTTTGTAGTCCTCCACCAAACACCTTGTCAGTTTGCTTTCAAAATGGGAAGTAGCTTCCACTTTCACATGCTGGCTTTCAGCTATATGCTTGTGCTGGAGAAATATGCAGTAGCCTACAGTGTTGAAAAAATCACACAAATTTACTGAGAGTGGTGCTATTTCTGAGTCTTGTTTGTACATTGCCTTGCAAAAGTATTCATCACCATTGGCGTTTTTCCTATTTTGTTGCATTACAACCTGTAATTTAAATAGATTTTGGAGGGGATTTCAGGTAATGGACATACACAAAATAGTACAAATTGGTGAAGTGAAAAAAATGTTGTTTCAAAAAACAAACAAAAACAAACAAAAAAATTACAACTGAAAAGTGGTGCGTGCATTTGTATTCACCCCCTTTGCTATGAAGTCCCTAAATAAGAGCTGGTGCAACCAATTACCTTCAGAAGTCACATAATTAGTTAGATTGTACACAGGTGGACTTTATTTAAGTGTCACATGATCTCAGTATATATACACTTGTTCTTAAAGGCCTCAGAGTCCGCACCACCACTAAGCAAGGGGCACCACCAAGCAAGCGTCACCATGAAGACCAAGGAGCTCTCCAAACAGGTCAGGGACAAAATTGCGAAGAAGTACAGATCAGGGTTGGGTTATAAAAAATATCTGAAACTTTTAACATCCCACGGAGCACCATTAAATCCATTAATAAAAAATGGAAAGAATATGGCACCATAACAAACCTGCCAAGAGAGGGCCACCCACCAAAACTCACGGACCAGGCAAGGAGGGCATTAATCAGAGATGCAACAAAGAAACCAAAGATAACCCTGAAGGAGCTGCAAAGCTCCACAGCGGAGATTGTAATATATGTCCATAGTACCACTTTAAGCCGTACACTCCACAGAGCGGGGCTTTATGGAAGAGTGGCCAGAAAAAATCCATTGCTTAAAGAAAAAAAGAAGCAAACAGGTTTAGTGTTCACCAAAGGGCATGTGGGAGACTCCGCAAACATATGGAAGAAGGTACTCTGGTCAGATGAGACTAAAATTGAGCTTTTTGGCCATCAAGGATAACGCTATGTCTGGCACAAACCCAACACCTCTCATCACCCCGAGAACAATCATCCCCACAGTAAAGTATGGTGGTGGCAGCATCATGCTGTGGGAATGTTTTTCATCCGCAGGGACTGGGAAACTGGTCAGAATTGAAGGAATGATGGATGGTGCTAAATACAGGAATATTCTTGAGGGAAACCTGCTAAAGCAACACTCGAGTGGTTTAAGGGAAATGTAAATGTTTTGGAATGGCCTAGTCAAATCCCAGACCTCAATCCAATTGAGAAACTGTAGTATGACTTAAAGATTGCTGTACACCAAGTTATCTGTTTTTTGTGTGTTATTTCTTGTTTGTTTCACAGTAAAAACATATTTTGCATCTTCAAATTGGTATGTTGTGTAAATCAAATGATACAAACCCCCCAAAAATCAATTCTAATTCCAGGTTGTAAGGCAACAAAATAGGAAAAATGCCAAGGGGGTGAATACTTTCCCTAGCCACTGTAGCTCATACTGTATTTGGTTTGTTTGTTATGAGTTCTGATGGTTTCTTTGGTTACCACTCTATTTTAGAGACAGTATACATCTCTATGTAGAGCCTTTTGCCACTGATCTTGTCAAACAGGAAATGTACAAATAACAATGATCAAAGATCCTGTAACACAAAGGGCTATTGCTGTAAGACTATTAATATTACTATTATAAAGGCGTATTGTGCCGAAAGACCTTACGTAGGAATACTGTTATCACCTGAAACAAACAGTCAAATCAGACGGTCACCTAATCTCTGAAATATGATGTGCTTAATATGAAGATCATGGCATAGGTTGCAAAGAAAGCTGTTTTACACTTTGGTCTTGAAATAGTTAAATGAATCACAAATGTGTGAATTTAATGCATTTCCTTTTCACCAGTGTGGATATGCAGCAGGCGCTCCTCTTTGAGATGCAGAGCTGCACAGTTATTGCAACTTCATTAACAGACAGCACTCAGTTGAAATGAAAGCCAATGGGCTGTAACTGAGTTTGGCTATTGTTGTCTAATTGAGAACTGCTCTTGCATAGCAAATGCATTTTGATGAACAAAAGCCACCAGGGACTTTAATATGACAATAGTTTTTGCCCTTTCCGTGATTTATATCATTACCATATTACGGCGAGCAAATTATGTATTAATCTTTAATGAATTCCTGGGTTTATGGGTTGCAGTTCGTACGTTTCCTGGGTCAGGTTTTGCCTTAGTACCTTGTACAGTGCACTACAAACAAGTCACAGGCCTAATGCAGACATCCTCTGCACTTTGGTAGTGCAGGGTATAATTAACCTTTTGTAAACTTTTGTGAAACGTCACAGCACAGTTGAAAAATATATGGCAACTAGAAATCAACTGGATGGTGTTCAGAGATAGATGGGAGGGGTTGAGTGGAGTTGAAGGAATAAATAAATCAATCAATCAATCAATCAAATATATGTCACAAAGTGGTATACAGAAACCCAGCCAAAAATCCTAAATGGCAAGCAATGCAGATGTAGAAGCACAGTTGCTAGGAAAAACTCCCTAGAAAGGCAGGTATCTAGGATGAAAGTGGAAATTATGCAGACAATTACATTGATGGAAGCTACAATCTATCTGTAATATTAAAGCTGATCTACCCCCTAAAAAAATATATATATAGTTATAATTAACCTTAGGTCAGTGGTCACCAACCGATCGAACGCAATCGACTGGTCGATCTCAAGGCATTCCTCATCGATCACCAAACATTTCTGTAAATAAAACTACGATAAAGCCTTGTTCCTATTTTTTTTTTGTTCTGTTGGTGGTAGGTGCACCTCATTCAGCAGCCCCAGTCCCGGGAAGGCAAAGTGTTCCCATTTTGAACCATTTCATGTCTGAAGGTAGAACTCCTAGAGAGCAAATCAAGTGCACCGGCGTCTTCACAGACAAGTTGATACCGTGAAATGTATGTGTTTTTTAAACGATGGCTATGAAGACTCAATGAGTACAGCAAAGAGCTGCTGTTTTCATGAGTAAGTTCGTGTTTAAGTTGCTGTTCCGCACTGTCAACACTTTGTTCAACACTTTTATAAGCCATAAAATACACTTTCTCCCTAATTCCACCCATGCTACAAACAGCACTGCAGCTGCAATGAATGAGTGTAGCAAATTTTCGATAAGCTTGCATTGTTGTTATTATTAGCGGCTTGTGTCTTTTTTAATATCAAGGAATATTTAACTTTCTCTGGTCATAGGAAGAACAACATGAATTGGTACATGAGGCAGAAATAATGCAGTGTGACTTGAGCTTTGCCATCAGCTAGAAGACTGTTCTCTTTTCTCAGCGGAGGGACTGCTGCTCCCTCCCTCTCCTCAGACTGACCATCAGATGCAGGCCATCAGTCCAGTAATAAATATATAATAATATTATGTTCACTCAGCTCACCGCCTCACAAGTACTACATAAAATTATCTATTACCAGTGTGATCATATACCTACATTTTTTAAATATAATTTCCAAAAATTCTGAGAAGAACATAATTGGCAGGGCATTTCAAGCATAGCCAATATGCAGTGATAATGTATTGGGCCATCCAAGCCTACTGCACAAACATCATTGCTACAGAACTGTTTTTAATTGGTTAATGTAGGCTTATGTTTTTTAAGTCATGTTTAAAAACATTTTTTAACATGCATGCTCAACTTGCGTTTTGACTCTGAAAGTGATCTTGACTCAGAAAAGGTTGGTGACCACTGCCTTAGATGGTGGCTAATGGAAATGTTAAGGGTAAAAAAAAATGGAGTCAAACCAGTTTCTGTTACCAGGGCCTCTCTGATGTCACCGACCACTTCCTGTGTGCTTCTACTTCTGAGTTGAGAGGTGTTGGGATACAGACCTATAGGGTCTGGGTTCCGGTCTTTCCTGTCTGGTCTTTCTCCTCTCTCTTGTCTGTCTGTGTTGTCTCAGAGGTGGCAAAGCTGGGGTCAAACAAAAGCCTGCATTGTGAAGGCACTCCTGCTTTTAACAAACCACACCCGTATCACTTGTTTGTACAGTATCACCTCCACTCCTTTTTAACTCCCCTCCTTTCCCTCTCTGATGACAGTGCTGTGTGGTTAGATAGTAGAAATGTATTTGAGGACTCTCATTGTCCTCAGAGAGTGGCTGAATATCTCTCTACTCATCCCTTTTGTTATTCAATTTATGCACCTTGTTTGGATGAGGTAACATTAATATACCCTTTCCATTTGTCAGGTGACCCAGACAGAGCTGGAGAGGCTGAAGGCCAGCTATAGGCAGCTGGTGAGGGATGCAGCACAGGCAAAGAGGAAGTACCAGGAGGCCAGTAAAGGTGGGGAAGCTCACTCTGTCTGGCTCCGTCTCATTTCTCCAAACAGCACAGACACACTCTCACTTTGACTGACTGAAAGGATTACATTCTGGACAACAGATGATCATTACCTCCTGATAGTTCTGTTTAGACAACTGGTGTCCTAATGATTCACCGAATTAACACAGTTGATCATATTAGTAGTGACTATTTGTCATGTGTATTGTTTTTCCATTCTATGCTACATTTGTGTGTGTTCTACTGATATATATATGTATTGTGTCTTATGTTTGTTTAGATAAAGAGCGTGAGCGTGCAAGGGAGCGCTATGTGAAGGCTACTCTGAGGCTCCATGAGCTTCATAATGAGTATGTGCTGTCAGTCAGAGCAGCCCAGGTGTACCATCAGCACCACTACAGCCAGGCCCAACCTGCCCTGCTCATGGCACTACAGAGCCTACAGCAGGAGATGGTACTCGTACTGTAAGTGTGTGTGTGTGTGTGTGTGTGTGTGTGTGTGTGTGTGTGTGTGTGTGTGTGTGTGTGTGTGTGTGAGTGAGTGAGAGTGAGAAGCACAACTCTGTCAGTGAATTCCCAGCCAGTGATGAGATCATATTGCGTGTGTGTCCACCGTGGTAGGAAAGTACTGTGACTATGGTCATCCTATTGTTACACTGCATGGTTTTGTATCTCACCTAATATCCTTCCCTTTTGATAAGAATTCAAGCACTCTCATGGGAAGTTTGATATAATAGTTTTTGGCTGTTGTCCAAACCCACGTAATTTAATCAATACTGGCCCTGGAGACCCACAGTGTATTTCAGCCCAGTACTATACATACAGTGCCTTCGGAAAGTATTCAGACCCCTTGACTTTTTCTACATTTTGTTACGTTACAGCCTTATTCTAAAATGGATAAAATAAAACAATTTCCTCAGCAATCTACACACAATACCCCATAATGACAAAGTGAAAACTGTTTTTTATACATTTTTGCACAATTAAAACAAAAACTGAAATACCTTATTTAGATAAATATTCAGACCCTTTGCTATGAGACTCGAAATTGAGCTCGGGTGCATCCTGTTTCCATTGATCTTCCTTGAGATGTTTCTACAACTTGATTGGTGTCCACCTATGGTAAATTCAATTGATTGGACATGATTCGGGAAAGGCGCACACACCTGTCTATATAAGGTCCCACAGATGACAGTGCATGTCAGAGAAAAGCCATGAGGTCGAAGGAATTGTCCGTAGAGCTCTGAGACAGGATTGTGTTGGCACAGATCTGGGGAAGGCTACCAAAACATTTATGCAGCATTGAAGGTCCCCAAGAACACAGTTGCCTCCATCATTCTTAATTGGAAGAAGTTCGGAACCGCCAAGATTCTTCCTAAAGCTGGCCGCCTGTCCAAACTGAGCAATTGGGGGTGAAGCGTGGTGGCAGCATCATGCTGTGGGGATGTTTTTCAGCAGCAGGGACTGAGAAACTAGTCAGGGTTTGAGGAAAAGATGAACGGATCAAAGTACACAGAGATCCTTGATGAAAACGTGCTCTAGAGAGCTCAGGATCTCAAACTGGGGTGAATGTTCACCTCCCAACAGGGCAACGACCCTAAGCACACAGCCAAGACAACTCAGGAGTGGCTTCAGGACAAGTCTCTGAATGTCCTTTAGTGGCCCGGCCTTGAACCCAATCGAATCTCTGGAGAGACTGAAAATAGCTGTGCAGCAACACTCCCCCTCCAGCCTGACAGAGCTTGAGCGGATCTGCTGAGAAGAATTGGAGAAACTCCCCAAATACAGGTGTGCCAAGCTTGGAGCGTCATACCCAAGAAGACTCGAGCCTGTAATTGCTGCCAAAGGTGCTTCAACAAAGTACTGAGGAAAGGGTCTGAATACTTATGTAAATGTGATATTTCAGTTTTTTAATTTTTTTAAAAATGAGTTAGCAAAAAATGTCTAAACAGTTGTTGCTTTGTCATTATGGTGTATTGTGTGTAGATTGATGAGAGGAGGAACGATTTAAACCATTTTAGAATCAGGCTGTAACCTGACGAAATGTGGAGAAATGTAAGGGGTCTAAATACTTTCCGAAGACACTGACCTATTTAATAACGGATCATCAAGCCTTTGATTAGATGAAGCAGGTGCGTTAGTGCTGAGCTAGAAAAAAAGCCTGCACACCCAGTGGGTCCCCAGACCAGGGTTGAATAATACTGCCCTGACCTCTACCAGACCTTTGACTTTTTTCCCTGTAACCCAGGAAGGAGATCCTGCAGGAGTACTATGACATGTCCAGTATGCTCCAACAGGAGGTGGTATCTGTCCACGAGGAGATGTCTACTGCTCTGAAGGCCATAGAGCCACACAAAGAGTACGAGAGCTTCATCCATCAGAACAGGTATTCAGCTGCAAGTTGCTCTAGATAAGAGAATCTGCTAAATGACTAAAAGGTAAATATGCTGATCTTAGTGCAGTCAAGAGGCTGAAAAGTTTCACCATGTGTGTTCAGGTCTGTAGGGGAGGTTCCAGTGTGTGTGGAGTTTGACTCTGGTCTTCTGGAGAACACAGAACGACTAAAGACTGGAGAGCTGGAACTAAATGAGCTTACAGTGGAGGGGATCCAGCACAGGTTAGTTTATACGCACACACAGACAGCGCAATTTTCCCCAATCTACATACAATTCCCCATAATGACATAGTGCAAATAGGTTTTTATAATTTTTTTTGCACATTTATAAAAACAGAAATACCTTATTTAAATAAGAATTCAGAACCTTTGCTGTGAGACTCGAAATTGAGATCAGGTGCACCCTTTTTCCATTGATCATCCTTGAGATGTTTCTACAACTTGATTGGATTCCACCTGTGGAATCAATTGAATTGATTGGACATTATTTGGAAAGGCACACACCTGTCTATACAGTATAAGATCACACAGTTAACAGTGCATGTCAGAGAAAAACCAAGCCATGAGGTCGAATAAATTGTCCATAGAGCTCCGAGACAGGATTGTGTCGAGGCATAGATCTGGGGAAGGCTACCAAAACATTTCTGCAACTTTGAAGGTCCCCAAGAACAGTGGCCTACCCAGAGCTGGCCACTCAGCCAAACTGAGCAATCAGGGAATAAGGGTCATGGTCAGGGAGGTGACCAAGAACCCGATAGTCACTCTGACAGAGCTCCAGAGTTCCTCCGTAGAGATTGGAGAACCCTCCAGAAGGAGAATCATCTCTGCATCGCTCCACCAATCAAGCCTTTATGGTAGAATGGCCAGACGGAAGCCACTCCTCAGTAAAAGGCACATGACAGCCCGCATGGAGTTTGCCAAAAGGCACCTAAAGATTCAGATCATGAGAAACAAGATTCTCTGGCCTGATAAAACCAAGATTGAACTCTTTGGCCTGAAGCATGATGGTGGGAGCATCGAGCTGTGGGGATATTTTCCAGCAGCAGGGACTGGGAGACTAGTTAGGATTGAGGGAAAGATGAACAGAGCAAAGTACTGAGAGATCCTTGATGGAAACCTGCTCCAGACCACTCAGGACCTCTGACTGAGGCGAAGGTTCACCTTCCAACAGGACAACTACCTTAAGCACACAGCCAAGACAATGCAGCACTGGCTTTGGGACAAGTCTGAATGTCCTTGAGTGGCCCAGCCAGAGCCCGGACTTGAACCCAATCAAACATCTCTGGAGAGACCAGAAAATAGCTGTGCAGCGATTCTCCCCATTCAGCCTGACAGAGCTTGAGAGGATCTGCAGAGATGAATGGTAGAAACTCCCCAAATACAGGGGTGCCAAGCTTGTAGCGTCATACCAAGGAAGACTCAAGGCTGTCATCGCTGCCAAAGGGGCTTCAACAGAGTACTGATTAAGGGTATGAATACTTATGTACAGTGGCGCAAAAAAGTATTTAGTTAGCCACCAATTGTGCAAGTTCTCCCACTTAAAAAGATGAGAGAGGCCTGTAATTTACATCATAGGTACACTTCAACTATGACAGACATAATGAGAAAAAAAAATCAAGAAAAACACATTGTAGGATTTTTAATGAATTGATTTGCAAATTATGGTGGAAACTAGGGAAAGATTAACATTTGTTAAGCAAATGAAAAAATATTTTAGCTTCTTCAAAGTAGCCACCCTTTGCCTTGATTACAGCTTTGCAGATTCTTGGCATTCTCTCAATCAACTTCACCTGGAATGCTTTTTCAATTGGGCTGAGGTCGGGTGATTGTGGAGGCCAGGTCATCTGATGCAGCACTCTATCATTCTCCTTCTTGGTCAAATAGCCCTTACACAGCCTGGAGATGTGTTAGGTTATTGTCCTGTTGAAAACCAAATGGTAGTCCCACAAACCAGATGGGATGGCGTATCTCTGCAGAAACTGTGGTAGCCATGCTGGTTAAGTGTGCCTTGAATTCTAAATAAATTACGGACTGTGTCACCAGCAAAGCACCATCACACTTCCTCCTCCATGCTTCACGGTGGGAGCTACACATGCAGAGATCACCCGTTCATTTACTCTGCATCTCAAATTGGGACTCATCAGACCAAAGGACAGATTTCCACCGGTCTAATGTCCATTGCTCGTGTTTCTTGGCCCAGCGAGTCTCTTCTTATTATTGGTCTCCTTTAGTAGTGGATTCTTTGCAGCAATTCGACCAGCAATTTGTCTTATTCATGCAGTCTCCTCTGAACAGTTGATGTTGAGATGTCTGTTACTTGAACTCTGTGAAGCACTTATTTGGGCTGCAATTTCTGAGGCTGGTAACTCTAATGAACTATTCTCTGTACAGAGGTAACTCTGGGTCTTCCTTTCTTGTGGCGGTCCTCATGAGAGCCAGTTTAATCATAGCGCTTGATGGTTTTTGCGACTGCACTTGAAGAAACTTTGAAAGTTCTTGAAATTTTCCAGATTAAAATAATGATGGACTGTCTTTTCTCTTTGCTTATTTGAGCTGTTCTTGCCATTATATACCAAATAGGGCTATCTTCTGTATACCACCCCTGCTTTGTCACAACACAACTGATTTGGCTCAAACGCATTAAGGAAAGAAATTCCACAAATGAACTTTTATCAAGGCACACCTGTTAATTGAAATGCATTCCAGGTGATTACCTCGTGAAGCTGGTTGAGAGAATGGCAAGAGTGTGCAAAGCTGTCATCAATTCAATGGGTGGCTACTTGGTTGAATTTTTATATTTGAAGAATTTCAAATATAAAATATATTTAGATTTGTTTAACACTTTTTTTTTATTACTTCATGATTCCATATGTGGTATTTTAGAGTTTTGATGTCTTCACTATTGTTTATTATTCTACATTGTAAAAATAGTTTAAAAAAATACCTGGAATGAGTAGATGTGTCTAAACGTTTGACTGGTACTATATATATCACACACGCGCACGCACGCACACGCATTGCATGCACACGCATTGCACACACTCACACACTCTCAACACCAACAACACATTTCACCCCTTTGTCCCCCTTCTCTCCCCATGTCTCTCCACCTCTACCAGGTTGACTGTAGTGGAAGAGGAACTGCTGTCTCTTGCTGGTAATGTGGTTTCCCAACAGGCCTCAGTCAACCAACTGGAGTTGGAGCTGGAGGCAGAGGAAGAGGGCATCAAACGGGGTCAGAGGTGAGGTGATATCCACATGTACAGGAAGGTCCAACTTTACATGGGCAAGCATACTTGGTAAGCACTTAGGCAGATGTAGTGTAATTAGATAGTACTTACAGCTGTTATACCTGATAATATGATAATTTATCCTGGGTAAACAGAATATAATTATATTTCTATGGTCTGAACCAGGATAAAGTTGGCTCTGGCTGCACCAAACCACTGTCTTCACCAACACTGACTAGGAAAAAAAGAGTAATGAATTTTGGCATTGATCTGCATCATATCTGTGCAGTGTGTTGGTATTTTTGCAGTGTGTTGATCAACGGTGGTGTTCATCTGCAGGCAGTCTCCTGTCAGAGTAGTTTAGTCTGCTCTCCTCTCTGCTATGGCTGGCTAAGCTGGCTGCTCTCTGGGGGACAGACTCACTATGCCTTATGAATATAACATGGTGATATGAGGAGACTTTTCAAGCTTCTCCTCTCATTTGTCTTGGTTTAGATGCCTGTCCGCTGTTATTAGAAGTTACTAATAAGCTCTTCGTGCATAGATGGAGCAGCTGTTTTGACTGACACTAGCCTAATGTTCACTGGTGCCGAGGGAAACATGCCTCTCCTTAAGGAGTCATGGGTTTGATGAAACACTTTGGAAATCAACAGATACAGACAATGCTTCCTGGATTAGTAAATAACTATTTTACCCAAGTGGTGATGTTAGTTGATGTAGCAGTGTAATATTTGAAAGTTAAGTAAGGAAGAATTCTGTCCACAAATATACCCACATATCTATTATATGTCGAATGTTTATGATTAGTGAATGCCATCATGTATTTAATTTGTTAGATTAGCTGAAATATATATTTTTACAAAGCCATTTTAGCTATCGCACTAGCTGTTTGGGTCAAACAGATTCACAAATCATGGGAATTTGTCACACTATGAAGACGTCTCCCTACAAGGCTCGTGCCTGGTCTGGTCTGCTCCCGCCATGGCTAAAAAGCCAGTGTGAGAAACGTGCTAACAAACATTTGTGCTTTGAACTAAATAAATACTGCACTCTGACCCACAAAACTTCTTCACTAGATTCATGATAGTGTTGTTAGACAAAGTAAGGAAAGGGAATTTCAAAACGTGATGTAGTTTTATTGGAATTTGCAGCTGTTGTTGAGTAATACATCTGCTACCTTCTGACATGACTTACGGCATCTTTAACCCTACTTCTCCCATATAGAATATCTCAATTAAACTATACTGTTGGTGAGTGCCCTGCGGAAGTGATATGGCTAAGGTGTAGGGGATGGGCCAGTGAACCAGCATTCTTGTGTAAAACCATCGGGCATGTCAGTTACGCTGTAAATATATTGACAGTGAGGCGACAGTCAATGGAATTGTTGCTACTTGTTGTAATGGAAACACATTGTTCCACAATATCATCACAATGCTTTAATTGATGAGCTGACAGGCTGCTGCTCTCTCTGCAGGGTTTACCAGTTCAGTAAGAGGCATGCGCTGGAGGAGAGCCGACAGCAGGTGATGCTGTCCCTGGGAGCTAGAACTAGGCTGGAGGCACAGAGGTTGCTGCTGAAGGGGAAGCTGGAATGGCTGGGATCCAGTGAACCCCCTCCTGCCTTGGGGCTGGAAGAGGACCTTATCTCCCTGTCCTCCATCACCTCTAGTGTAGGTCTCTCTCTCCCTCTCTCTCTCTCTCTCTCTCTCTCTCTCTCTCTCTCTCCCTCTCTCTCAAACACACGCACACACACCCTCTGCATATCTGATCCCTGCCACTCATCTGAAAGAGATACCATGCTTCCTGTGGTTGAGATGATCTCTGTCCCTTGTGTCTGTTTCATTGTCTTGTCTCGTATGGGAATCTGACCTGTGATTGCACTCATTGTGTAAGATGTTGTAAAACATGACGTTATTGGCTCTTGTTCGTTTCTAGTCCTCCATTGTGTGTTCAGAGTTCAGGTTCTACTCATTCATTACAGTACCTTGCAAAAGTATTAACCCCTTGGCGTTTTTCCTATTTTGTTGCATTACAACCTGTAATTTAAATGGATTTTTATTTGGATTTCATGTAATGAACATGCAGAAAATAATCCAGATCAGTGAAGTGAAATTTAAAAAAATACCTATTTCAAAAAATTCAAAAAAATAAAAAACAAAGTGGTGCGTGCATATGTATTCACCCCCTTTGCTATGAAGCCCCTAAATAAGATCTGGTGCAACCAATTACCTTCAGAAGTCACGTGATTAATTAAATAAAGTCCACCTGTGTGTGTCACCTGATCTGTCACATGATGTCAGTGTATATAAACACCTGTTCTGAAAGGCCCCAGAGTCTGCAACACCACTAAGCAAGGGGCACCAACAAGCAAGCGGGACCATAAAGATCAAGGAGCTCTCCAAACAGGTCAGGGACAGAGTTGTGGAGAAGTACAGATCAGGGTTGGGTTATAAAAAATATCAGAAACTTTTAACATCCCACGAAGCACCATTAAATCCATTAATAAAAAATGGAAAGAATATGGCACCACATCAAACCTGCCAAGAGAGGGCCGCCCACCAAAACTCACGGACCAGGCAAGGAGGGCATTAATCAGAGAGGCAACAAAGAGACCAAAGATAACCCTGAAGGAGCTGCAAAGCTCCACAGTGCAGATTGTAGTATCTGTCCATAGGACCACTTTAAGCCATACACTCCACAGAGCTGGGCTTTACGGAAGAGTGGCCAGAAAAAAAGCCATTGCTTAAAGAAAAAAAGAAGCAAACATGTTTGGGGTTCACCAAAGGGAATGTGGGAGACTCCCCAAACTTATGGAAGAAGGTACTCTGGTCAGATGAGACTAAAATGGAGCTTTTTGGCCATCAAGGATAACGCTATGTCTGGCACAAACCCAACACCTCTCATCACCCCGAGAACAATCATCCCCACAGTGAAGCATGGTGGTGGCAGCATCATGCTGTGGGGATGTTTTTCATCAGCAGGGACTGGGAAACTGGTCAGAATTGCTGCTAAATGCAGGGACATTCTTGAGGGAAACCTGTTTCTGTCTTCCAGAGATTTGAGACTGGGACCGAGGTTCACCTTCCAGCAGGACAATGACCCTAAGCATACTGCTAAAGCAACACTTGAGTAGTTTAAGGAAAACATTTAAATGTCTTGGAATAGCCTAGTCAAATACCAGAACTCAATCCAATTGAGAATCTGTGGTATGACTTAAAGATTGCTGGAAACCAGCAGGAACCCATCCAGCTTGAAGGAGCTGGAGCAGTTTTGCCTTAAAGAATGGGCAAAAATCTCAGTGGCTAGATGTGCCAAGCTTATAGAGACATATCTCAAGAGACTTGCAGCTGTAGTTGCTGCAAAAGGTGGCTCTACAAAGTATTGACTTTAGGGGGGTGAATAGTTATGCATCCTCAAGTTTTCTGTTTTTTTGTCTTATTTCTTTTTTGTTTCACAATAATAAAAAAGATGTTGCATCTTCAAAGTGGTAGGCATGTTGTGTAAATCAAATAATACAAACCCCCCAATAATCTATTTTAATTCCAGAGTCATCATGCCAGGTTGTCCTGAGGCATGGTCCTAGGGCTCAGGTCCTCCGAGAGAGAGAAAGAAAGAGAGAATTAGAGAGAGCATACTTAAATTCACACAGGACACCGGATAGGACAGGAGGGGGACTCCAGATATAACAAACTGACCCTAGCCCCCCGACACATAAACTACTGCAGCATAAATACTGGAGGGGTCAGGAGACACTGTGGCCCCATCCGATGATACCCCCGGACCGGGCCAAACAGGAAGGATATAACCCCACTTTGCCAAAGCACAGCCCCCACACCACTAGAGGGATATCTTCAACCACCAACTTACCATCCTGAGACAAGGCCGTGTATAGCCCACAAAGATCTCCGCCACGGCACAACCCAAGGGGGGGCGCCAACCCAGATTACACTGACAGTCTCACACAAACCCATTCACATACACACACACACACACACACACACCGACGCCATACACACATAATTTCACAATCATCATATGCTGCTACTCTGTTCTTTATTTTACTCTTATTGTTATCTATTCTGATGCCGAGTCACGGTACCCTGCCTTTATGTACTTTGTACCCCTGCTCAGTGACATGGTACTGGTACTCCCTTTTATACAGCTTCATTCTTGTGTTACAATTTGTATTTTTCTTATTTTCTTATTTATAACTGTGCATCGTTGGGAAGAGCTCCTAAGCTTAGCGTTTCATAGTAGTCTAATACAAACTGATTTGATTGAGTACAGCACAGTAAAGAAAACTAGAGTATAGGTCAGTACTGTACTTTACAGTATAGTAGAGTTTAGTACACTACAGTAGAGCACCCTAGAGTAGAGTACAGTATACTTTATTGTATAGTACTATACTTCACTGTACTGAACTCTGCTGTGCTGTACTGAACTCTACTGTGCTAATCTGTGATGTACAAACTTGTGAAACATAGACGTCTATTGGTACAGATTTGGTGTGGTCCGGACCAACCAAATTTCATCTTGTTTTGGGACGGTGCTCATTAGAATAATAGCCAGTATGTAGAATAATACCCAAACATGCAGAGGATGAGAGGATGTAAAATATTTCTACCTTTGTGTACCTATTCAGGATACATCACCATGAAGAGAATGCCATTCATGATTATGCATTTCTGTATAGTAGAGTTCAGCACCCATGATGCCATTATGTTACCATCACTCTGTTACCGGGTGGTAATCCACTTCACTTACTGTAGTTCAATAACCAAAATAGAGATTTTTTTCAAACTCAAGGTATCATGCTATAGCTGACACCCCAATCTTTCTGCAGACATCTTTGAATCTTAATTTGTAGTAGATATTTAAGAGTTTTTGGAAAACGTGGTCACACAAAAAAACTGAAGGAGATTTTACAGTCATTCTGTTAACTTCTTATGGCTGCAGGGGCAGTATTGAGTAGCTTGGATGAAAGGTGCACAGCGGTGCCCAATTCAATGGCCTGGTCCTCAGTCATAGTTGCTAATATTTGCATATTATTATTAATATTGGATTGAAAACACTCTGAAGTTTCTAAAATTGTTTGAATTTTGTCTGTGAGTATAACAGAACTCATATAGCAGGCAAAAACCTGAGAAATTCCACTTCCTGTTTTTTTTCTTCTGGGGGTGGCAGATTTTCAACCAAGCTCTCATTGAAATTACAGCGAGATATGGATGAGTTTTCACTTCCTACACCTTCCACTACATGTCAACAGTCGGGGCGGCAGGGTAGCCTAGTGGTTAGAGCGTTGGACTAGTAACCGGAAGTTTGCAAGTTCAAATCCCCGAGCTGACAAGGTACAAAATCTGTCGTTCTGCCCCTGAACAGGCAGTTAACCCACTGTTCCTAGGCCATCATTGAAAATAAGAATTTGTTCTTAACTGACTTGCCTAGTAAAATAAAATAAATAACTAAAAATAGAACTTTGTCTGATGACTCTAATGTGAAGGGAGGTCGAATGAGACAGGAAATAGTCACCACTGCCACGAGTTGACCATGCATTCACTATGCGCGTTCACAGGGGAAGGACCTGCGTTCCACCGGTCATCTGAAGTCCTTCTAATTCTACGGTTGGAACGTTATTCAAGATATATGTAAACAACATTCTAAAGATCATCGTCTGACATGTTTCTACTGACTGTTACGGAAGTTTTGGACATTTCGTCACGTTATAGTGGACGCGCTTTGTGACTTTGGAATTGTTTACCAAACGCGCTAACCAAAGTAGCTAATTGGACATAAATAACGGACATTTTCAAACAAATCAAGCATTTATTGTGGACCTGGGATTCCGAGGACTGCATTCTGATGAAGTTCATCAAAGGTAAGGAAACATTTATCATGTATTTTCTGGTTTCTGTTGACTCCAACATGGCGGCTAATTTGGCTTCTGTTCTGAGCGCCGTCTCAGATTATTGCATGTGTTGCTTTTTCCGTAAACTTTAAAAAAAATCTGACACAGCGGTTGCATTAAGGAGAGATATCTATAATTGCATGTGTATAACTTGTATTATCATCTACATTTATGATGAGTATTGTTGAAACGATGTGGCTATGCAAAATCACTTGATGTTTTTGGAACTAGTGAATCTAATAAGCCAATGTAAACTCAGATTTTTTTGTATAAATATGAACTTTATCAAACAAAACATGCACGCATTGTGTAACATGAAGTCCTATGAGTGTCATCTGATGAAGATAATTCAAGGTTAGTGATTCATTTTATCTTTATTTCTGCTTTTTTGTGAATGCTATATTTCGCTGGAAAATGGCTGTGCTTATTGTGGTTTGGTGGAGACCTAACATAATCGTTTGTAGTGCTTTCGCTGAAAAGCCTATTTGAAATTGGACACTTTGGTGGGATTAACAACAAGATTACCTTTAAAATTATATAAGACACATGTATGTTTTAGGAATTGTAATTATGAGATTTCTGTGGTTTGAATTTGGCGCCCTCTATTTTCACTGGTAGTTGTCATATCGATCCCGGTAGTGGGATTGCAGCCATTTAACAAACTTTACATCTGCACTGTTCTTCCAGTAAATGTGTTTTTGTAAAATTCTGTGGAAATGTTTAGAAGTACTGCTTGTGCATAGAGTTGTATGACTTGTTTAACTTTGCAATCAGTGGTTTTGGTTTGGCATACTTTTAAATAAAAAAATTCTAGCATCATTCTGCTGCCATGGAATTGCCCTTATGTTACCTTACAGTTCAACTAGAAGGCATCTGAACTACCGACTGACTCAACCAGTCTGTTCTGTACTGAGGACAACCTATACTCGTGTCTCGTTCAGACACAACCATCTCTATTGAAACAGAGGCATGATTGAGGATCTTGGTGCTTTGCATACTTTGCTGTCTGTCATGGTGTTGACTCGAGTGCATTCCTTCACTCATTGTGCTGTTTTATCCAGATCCGCCCTAAAGCAAACAAGTAGTTTCTTCTTTGATATTCTCTACTCTAATCATTTTTGTAATGTTTTGTGATATTGTGATATTCTCTCCTCATCTAACATTGAGTGGCTGCTGCCAACACACTGACTCAACTCCAGCCACTTTAATAATGGGAATTGATGGGAAATTATGTAAAATATATCACTAGCCACTTTAAACAATGCTACCTAATATAATGTTTACATACCCTACATTATTCATCTCATATGTATATGTATATACTGTACTCTATATCATCTACTGCATCTTTATGTAATACATGTATCACTAGCCACTTTAACAATGCCACTTTGTTTACATACTCATCTCATATGTATATACTGCACTCAATACCATCTACTGTATCTTGCCTATGCTGCTCTGTACCATCACTCACTCATATATCTTTATGTACATATTCTTTATCCCCTTACACTTGCGTCTATAAGGTAGTAGTTTTGGAATTGTTAGCTAGATTACTTGTTTGGTTATTACTGCATTGTCGGAACTAGAAGCACAAGCATTTCGCTACACTCGCATTAAAATCTGCTAACCATGTGTATGTGACAAATACAATTTGATTTGATTTGATCTGTGGATTATGTTGTGTTTCTGAGTGCTGTTACATGTTGTTATTATAAACACAGGTACTGGTGGTGATGAGCAATCCTAAAAGGGAGGTTGATGATGATGGTTGTGCTCTGTGTTGTTTCAGGAGAGGGACGGCCTCAGAAACGTCAGTGTGGACGGCATCATAGGCCACCTTAGTGGCCTGTTCAAACCCAAATACACGGTTAGTGATGTAACATACAGTGTTCATAAATAGTCAGCTATGGTCCGACATACTACGCAGTTGTGGTCATACCACTGATGCAGCATACACAATCTGTTATGTTCATACACGGTCAACTATGGTCATTCATTGTCTGTGAGGCATCATTGTTATCACCCCTGTCACAGATGGACCTGTTTTGTTTTCACCCACCTGCTGCCTTTGATTTATCTGTCTCTGTCTATTCAAACAACTCAAGTCAGACAGTCAAACAGTTCCCTTGTCAAACAGCAATTGGCTGTGTTTTCTCTGTAAGCCAAACTGTTCAGAGTAGGACTCCAGTAGTAAAACGCCTTGTTTCTCATCTGTCTTTCCTCTTTATCTATCTTATCTCTAGATATGTTTGTTTACAATGTTGTAGTATGCCTTATCTTGTCATCTGAACAGTAGTATCTTTTTGAATTGGCGCCATGTTGTCTGTAGTAAAAAAAAAATCACTAGGTATCCATGTGTGTGGTCTTTAGATATACATCGTATTGTTTTTGAGCAGTGTGTTTTGTATCTCCTGATCAATGTTGTTGGTAGCTGTATCTTCCTTGTATCTAGTCTCCTTAACAGTGTATTGTTACCCTGTCTATGTATTCTTCTGTGATGTAGTGGTAACAAAGTTGGTGGGTAAACTCTGATCGCCGGTTGTGGTGAAATATTTAATCCTTCCTATTCTTTCAATGCATTTATTCCGCAAAAGGTGTGTAAATTGCTGGGCATAAAAAAAGGTGTGTAAACTGTGTTGACTTGTTTTACCCTCCACTACACCACTGAATGTACTTTAGTAGTGTTTGTTCCCCTGTGCTGAATCTCATCTAGAGATACACGTGTGAGACTCATGCATCTCAAACCGCACTAATCTCCCATTGAAATCAATCTATTGTTTATGAATGAGTCTCACAGTGGGCGCTCCAATCCCAGGTCCCTCCTTACCTGGCCCCTCATTGACCTTGCTGTGTGAACCCCCTCCAGGTGCCCCCTGCCCTGTCCCCAGTCCCAGAGGTAGAGCGCCCCCTGGAGCAGCAGAACTGGTACCACGGAGTCATCCCCAGGCTTGAAGTCCAGGAGCTGCTGAGGTGTGATGGAGACTTCCTGGTCAGACAGAGTCAGGGCAAACAGGAGTATGTCCTCTCTGTCCACTGGGCTGGCTCTTGCAGGCACTTCCTTATCCAGAGCACAGACGTGAGTGAGTGAGTGAGTGAGTGAGTGAGTGAGTGAGTGAGTGAGTGAGTGAGTGAGTGAGTGAGTGAGTGAGTGAGTGAGTGAGTGAGTGAGTGTGCGTGTATTTACAATATGATCATGTCTGTACAGTTTGTATAGTTATAAAGTGTGTGTGTGTATTTACAATGTGATCATGTCTGTACAGTTTGTATGGTTATAAAGTGTGTGTGTTTAGAATATGTACCGCCTGGATGGAGAGGGATTCCACACCGTTCCCATGCTGATGAACCACCTGGTCTCCTCACACCAACATGTCACCAAGAGGTCCGACATTATCCTGAAGAGACCTGTCCTAAAGGTAACGCACCTGCTGCCCACACACACACACACACACACACACACACACACACACACACACACACAGGTCAACTGTAATCTGTTGTCGATCTTGTTTTACCTTTGTTAAACACCTTTATTGTGTTTAATTCAAGGTTCCCCAATGCTTTGTTTGTCTAAGTATTGCTTAAATATTAACTTAACTAAATAAGGATTACATTACACTCCCACATGTTGAGTTATCTTTCTCTAGTAGTTACATAATAGACTCCTTTATTTTTATTGTACCTTTCATTTATCAGGGAGTTATACTTTTACAGATGAATTACGTACAATTTTATATCAGATGGTGTTCTAAATCTGTCCACAGTAAAAACCCTCAGCTGCCCTTCTCATTCTGTGCTGTGGGACATGTGGCTGTTGGTTAATGCTTCCAACAGGTTGAGAATAACGATGCGGCCATCAATTAAGTCTGGGGCCTAGAAAAGTGTTGTTATTGGGCCCCGTGTCTCCGTTCCTGTGTGCTGGTGTTGGGTGGACCTGTGGGTTTAACTTTGTCTGTGGGAGGAGGGAGATGTGTGTGTCAGGGGGTGTTCTTGTATGTATATATGTAGGCCTATGTTTTGTGTGTGTGGAATAGCGACATAGTAGTGTGTGCAAAACACTGTGTGTGTGCCTGCATGCGTGCAAGCTTCTATTTACACCTCTCCTGAGCATGTTGGGAGCGAATGGGCTCGGAACACCCCTGCTCTGCTCACCACTCTGTGTGTAGCAGCTGTCTCAGCGTTAGGATCCATCAGATTTTAATGAGCTCCCAAGATCCACATACTCATACTTGCTCTCCACCCTCCTGCAGAGTGCTATACATACCACACTCACATGTTCTCTAGAGTATAGAGCTGCATACATACTGTACTACCACCATGCTGCCCATCAAAAGGGCTCCAGTGTTTTTCACACACTACAAGGTCTCCATTCTACACACACACACACACACTATTTTACACAATGCAGTTTTAGAAGTTTGTCCGAAATGCTCTACCCATTCAGAAGGAACAGCAGCACCGGTGTCTCTGATTGGTTCCTCTCTATCTCTCTCCCTCCAGGACAAGTGGGTTCTGGAACACGATGATGTCATCCTGGGGCAGAGCATTGGCCGGGTGAGCTCACCACCTGTGGAATGTCTGTTTGGAGTTATGAGAGGCTCTGATTGTCAGGTTGGCATTCTGTTTTTGTTTTGGCCAAGCTCCAGAATGAAGCCTGATGTGTGTCTGTTGTCCAGGGTAACTTTGGAGAGGTGTACAGTGGTCGTCTGCTTTCTGATAACACCCCTGTAGCTGTGAAAGCCTGCAAAGAGAACCTGGCCCCAGAACACAAGAACAGGTTCCTTATGGAGGCCAGGTCAGTCTGTTTCTCTCCCTCTCTCGTTCTCGTTCTCAGTATCTCTCGCATTCACATTGACATTGCTACCTCTCTCTCTCTCTCTCTCTGCTGTGCAGGATCCTGAAGCAGTATGACCATCCTAACATAGTGAAGCTGATTGGTGTCTGCACACAGAAACAACCCATCTATATCATTATGGAGCTGGTACAGGGTGAGCCAATCTATTGAGGGCCTTTACACTCTAACCACAGCTACAGTACATTCTATCATTACAATGGACTAATAAAGTGTGTGTGTTCTGCCAGGGGGAGACTTCTTGTCCTTCCTGCGCTGTGAAGGTCACAACCTGAAGTCAAATATGCTGGTGAAAATGGCAGAGAATGTGGCATCTGGCATGGAGTATCTGGAGAGCAAGAAATGCATCCACCGGTGAGAGGCTAGGGAGATGGATCTAGTCTTCCCAGATATGGAGCTGTATGAAGGCTGGCATACAATATGACAAGATTACATTTCCTTTGATTGCACAATTTATTCTATATGATGAAACAGATTGAGGTTTTTGGGACAGTGAAGTTAACCCAGTGTGTAGGGGTTACTGGAGCCTGTAGCGTAGGAATGACCCTAGAAGTGTTAAGCTGCTGTGTCTCTGAGGAGGTAGTAGAGGAGCAGAGGACGTAGGGCTCAGAGCCCTGGCTCCTGGCTCATCAGAGGAGTGCTGGATAATTAACCCAGCAGGAACACATCCAGGCTGGATGCTCCAGCCCCCGTTACCCTCTAACACTCCTCCTAACACTGCATGTCAAACTTCCTCCGCTCACTACTACACCCTGCATCATGGAGCCCACAGATGACAAGAGTGGCTGATTTTCTCTCACTTATTTATCAGCTGTCATTTGCTTCCTTCATTCGCTCTGGCTCTCGCTCTCTTTCTCTCTGTCTCGCTCTCTCTCTGGCTCTCTCACTGGCTCTCTCTCTCTCTCTCTCTGGCTCTCTCTCTGTTTCGGTCTCTCTCTCGCTCTCTCTGTCTCTCTGTCTCTCTCTCTCTCTGTCTCGGTCTCTCTGTCTCGGTCTCTCTCTGTCTCTGTGTGCAGGGACCTGGCTGCCCGTAACTGTCTGGTGGGAGAACAGAGCAGGGTGAAGATCAGTGACTTTGGGATGTCTCGCGAGCAGCAGGACGGGGTCTACTCTTCCGCGGGGGGCCTCAAACAGATCCCTGTCAAATGGACGGCCCCCGAAGCCCTCAACTATGGTACCTGGCTCTGCCCCGCGGCCACAACACTCACAACCATCCCTCTCTCCCCTCCTCTCTTTATTCATAAATCTCTATCTGCATATCCCAAGGCTAGAGAACTCACTAAACACGGCAACAACCTGTCAACCCAGACATCATTCCGTACCCTGTGATCAGTGTACTGCTTTTGTATTTCTCTGAAATGTCATCTCTAACAGACACACGCTGAACTGGGGTTGGAGTGCTGGCGAAACATAGAAGAGTTCTGTCAGAAAAAAAATCAGAACATACCTTTTGGGGCTTAGAGGAAGCTTCATTTTCAAAACTCTATCACTACTTTTCTCAGGCTGTGATTGTGGAATAGTGTGCTGTAGTACAGTTGAATAGGACCATCATCAAATGTAATAGCTGTCTCAATGCTGCCCCCTGCCTGTGTTTCAGGGAGGTACACCACGGAGAGTGACGTGTGGAGTTTTGGAGTTCTCCTATGGGAGATATTCTCCAGGGGAGTCACCCCCTACACTAGCATGACCAACCAGCAGACACGGGACGAGGTGGAGAAAGGTACAGCGAGTTATTGAGATTTCTAACACGAGTCAGAATTTGCTTTGTAGGAGTTTAGAGTTTTAATGTCACAAATGCCTTTCTTGCAAACTCAAATCTCAACAATGCAATGTAATACTGGACAAAAAACCACGAGAAATATGAGGAACACAATAAGTACATAAGCATATTATATACAGGGTCAATTCCAATACCATGTTTACAATGTGCAGGGATACTGGAGTGATGGAGGTAGATATGTATAGGGGTAAGGTGACAAGGCACCAGGATATAAGATAAACAGAGTAGCAGCAGCTTGTATGCGAGTTGGTGTGCGTGTGTATCGAGTCAGTATAAATGTATGTGCATATTATGCGTGAGTGAGCAGTTGGAGTGAGTGTGCAGGACTCTGTGAGTGTGCATAGACCGTGCAAAAATAAAAAGGTCTATAAGGATACAAGGTTAACTCAGACAGTCCGTGTAGCTAGTTTAGGAGTAGAGATGCAACATTATAGAAGTGTATAGAACAGACATGACTCTGGGTAGAATATGGAGTTAGGTCAGCTCTATACAGGTGTCCAAAACATTACAGCCCTCTGGATTAACCCCAGGTGAAGCCAACCTGATGTCCAATCATGCTCTCCTGTCCCGTCTCCTAGGATACCGGATGCTAGCCCCAAACTCCTGTCCTCCAGATGTGTATGCTGTTATGTGTCACTGCTGGCAGTACGACTCCAGGAACCGGCCGTCCTTCAGCAAACTCAGGACCGAACTCAGTGCTTTATACCAGAAACTGTCCTTACTCAAGTGACTTGTTTGATTCTCTTTTACCTTTTTATATGGAGCAGATGTTGCCTTTATTTCATATTCATTGATTATAGAGAACCAGTTGCTATGTGATTTTGAATTGGCCATATTTAAGTAGTGATGATCCAACAGGCTGTGAGACCACAGGTAATATAAGTACACAGGACATGTGTGTATTGAAAACATTGGTACCATATTCTACAAAGTAGCATATTCTATATCTATTGAATATTGCTATTGTTTACTGTATTACGTTACTGTAAATGTACAAATTGAATGTTCCTATTATATCAGCTTTAAAGAGTTGATGGGATATTTTTCTCTCTTGTCTTTTTTAATATACACTGAACAAAAATTTGAAAGCAACATGTAAAGTGTTTGGTTACATCCCTGTTAATGAGCCTTTCTCCTTTGCCAAGATAGTTAAATCACCTGACAGGTATGGCATATCAAGAAGCTGAATAAACAGCATGAACATTACAGAGGTGCACCTTGTGCTGGGATCAATAAAAGGCCACTAAAATGTGCAGTTCTGTCACACAACACAAAGCCACAGATGTCTCAAGTTTTGAGGGAGTGCGCAATTGGCATGCTGACTGCATGAATGTCCACCAGAGCTGTTGCCATTTCTCTACCATAAGCTGTCTCCAATGTCGTTTTAGAGAATTTGGCAGGAGATACAACTGCAGACCACGTGTAACCGCGCCAGCCAAGGACCTCCCAATCTGGCTTCTTCACTTGCGGGATCATATGAGACCAGCCATCCAGACAGCTGATGAAACTGTGGGTTTGCACAACCTAAGTTTTTGACAGTTTGTGCAGATATTCTATCTCAGGGAAGCTCATCTGCATTCTCGTCATCCTCACCAGGGTCTTGACCTACTGCAGCTTGACATTGTAACTGACTTCAGTGGTCAAATGCTCAGCTTCAACAGCCACTGGCACCCTGGAGAAGTGTGCTCTTCACGGATGAATCCCAGTTTCAACTGTACCGGGCAGTCGGCAGACCACGAGTATGGTGTCATGTGGGCGAGCGAAGAGTGGGATAACATTCCACAGGCCACAATCGACAACCTGACCAACTCTATACGAAGGAGATGTGTCGCGCTGCATGAGGCAAATGATGTTCACACCAGATGCTGACACATTCCCCTACCTTTTTTTTAAGGTATCTGTGACTAACAGATGGATATTTGTATTTCCAGTCAGGCAAAATCAATAGATTAGGGCCTAATTTATTTATTTATATGATCTGTAACTCAGTACAATCTTTGAAATTGTTGCATGTTGCGTTTATATTTTTGTTCCGTGTATTTTTATGAATTCAAATCCTCTGATCATGATGATGCCAGTGTTTTCTACTGCTTTTTAAAGGTGGCCACTAGAGAGCAGCGCTGTGTGTATGAAAGAGTGATCCACTTACAGTGAGGCTAGTGATGAGACAGTTCACATGTAGATAACTACTGTACAGTATTGTATGTGACACACCCTCGGCACGGGACCTCGTCTAAACACTGTCACATTCTCAGAACTTTATTTCTAGTGATTGGCCCATCATTTAATTCCAGATTCTTAGACTGGCCTTTGTCTACAGGCATCAATGTGTTTTTATTCAGATCTTTCATGTCAAGACCTTATATCATTAAGACCTTTCACAACAATTCTAAATGACAAGAGGGGAAACAGTAGCCTGTTCCTAGATCTGTTTCTGCATTAGCCAACTTGACACGCAATGATAGTCAGAATGGTTGGCTAAAGCACATACAGATCTGAGACCAGACTAGCAAAACAGAGTTCTAAAAAGGAGCTAAAAGACAATGGTGACACTCGTGACTCATCACTAAAGCTCTTGATTCCGAAAGGTCAGCAAATAGTCATTGTTAGACAAATATGTCACATTATTCTACCTGTTTAAGCAAGAGTGAGAATAAAAAAAGACAGATGAACGTACAGGAGAGTAGCCCAAGTGATTTGGATCCTGTCTGTTGTAGAAGAATGCAGATGTGTAATATGGCTAACAGGAGCAATACCTACACAGTCCTGGGGGAGTGGCAGCAATTCACTCATCCCCCATCTTCAGCAAATAGCATGACAGGCAGACAGCCAGGTCATAAAAATGTCATATTCTCTGTGATTGTGCAACTAGCCTGATGTGAAAAGCACCTCGCCAGTTAAGCATGTTCAGTCACTTTCTGCATCAGCTGAATGTCTTAAGGTGAGGGGGCGGCAGGTAGCCTAGTGGTTAGAGCGTTGGACCAGTAACCGCAAGGTTGCAAGATCAAGCCGACAAGGTACAAATCTGTCATTCTGCCCCTGAACAAGGAAGTTAACCTAGGCCGTCATTGAAAATAATATTTTTTCTTAACTGACTTACCTAGTTGAATAAAGGTTTAAAAAAAGAAAGAGTGTGTTCGGTCTCTATAGAGAACAACAAACAAAGAGAACCCATCTAATATTTATCTTATTGACTCCAGTGGATGAAAATAAAGTATGGCAACGGCCTTTATCTCTTTTCAGTTATAACACCCATTTTTCCTCAAACACACAGGTAGTCACAGACAGTCATTACTAACTACACAAATGTATATGCATAAACACAAACTTTGAGTTAGTTTGAGTCAAAGATGTTGCAACTACCCATTTAATGTGTGCAAAAGTAGGGCAGAATTCACCCTTTGTTCTAAGTGAGATGTAAGGAATGGGCTGGTTTGAAAAGTAGGACCAAATTCACTCTGTTCCAGGAGTTTCCCTCGATTCCTGTAACAGAGTGAATTTGGAATGTTGACTTTAAAAGCCACAATGACTACAACTCATGATTGGATTGAATACCGGTCTTAATTTGGCCCAAATCTTGTAGACAGCTACATACAGTATTTATGTGTACAAAAGTAAGGCCACATTCACTATTTGATATAAGTGAGATAAGGAATGGGACTGATTTTGAATGTAGGACCAAATGCACTCTGTTCCAGGAATCAACACACACCAATTTCTCACATCTCACTTAAAACAAAGAGTGAATTTGGCTCTACTTTTATACACATGAAATAGGAAGCTGCAGTTGCAACATCTTTGACTGAAATTATCTTTGTGTTTAATTATATTCATTGTTGTAGTTAAAGGGGAACTACACTCGCTGAATTGGCCTCGTTTTTTGGCTTGCTCCTCAAGAAATGCTGGAGGCCATAACAGAAGCCAAATGTGAGTTGGCTTTGGGGTGTGTTTTGATGTGGGTGTTTCTTGTGTGTGTCCTTGCCACACCCATCTGTCAAAACCTTGCTCGCAGCTGGTTCCCCCACTCAATCACAACAAACAAACTGCTTGCAGGTTGAGTTCAATAACTACAGGCAGATAGATGTATGAGGAGATGCCGGATGAAGTGGTGAATAGGTCAATAGCCTACAGAGTAATATGAGATGAATGCAATTGCTGAATTTATGTAGATATTCTAAACTAAGTGTTTTGATAACTTTCAAATGTAGTAACAGGTCCATGTACAATAAACAACCGTTTACATAATATATAATACCATATAAGCAGTGTTCTGCTAATATAGCAATGTGCAATGTCTTTCTCAGGGATTTTGTCTGGTGGTAATAGGGCTACCTTGACAAACATGTCAGAGCGGTCATAACTTCCTGTGTGGTGTCCCGTACACAACAGGAATTTCCTGATCCTGATGCAGAATACATACAAAACGAATAATACAAAACGACAATACAAGTTAAAGTTGTCTAGTAAAATGTTAATGCTGAGTGCCAGGTCTCTGTCCATTCAGTGACGTCAGTATCAAGCCTGTCTGTCGGTCAGGACTCTATCAGATCATCTTGCAAGTCTCCAAGTGCTGGCTCCATAGAGCCTCTTGATATCTGACAAACATACACTCACTGACCAGTTTATTAGGTACACCCATCTATGTAGTACTGTGTCGGAACCCCATTGCCTCCAGAACAACCTGAATTCTTCAGAGCATTCTACAAGCTGTTGGAAACGTTCCACAGGGATGTTAGTCCATACTAATGCTATGGCATCACACAGTTTCTGCAGATTGGACGGGTGTACGTTCATGCTGCGAACAGCCAGTTCTATATCTTTCCAAAGATGCTCTATTGGGTTGAGGTCTGGGGACTGTGCAGGACACGCAAGTAAACTGAACACGCTGTCATGTTCCAGGCAATGTTTTTCACTCTTCAATTGTCCAGTGTTGTTGATCGCGTGCCCACTGGAGCCGCTTCTTCTTGTTTTTAGAAGATAGGAGTGGAACCCTGTGTGGTCGTCTGCTGCAATAGCCCATTAGTGACAAGGATCGACTAGTTGAGTGTTCCAAGATGCCATTCTGCACACCACTGTTGTACTGTGCCATTATTTGTCCATTTGTGGCCCGCCTGTTAGATTGCACGATTCTTGCCGTTCTCCTTTGACCTTAATTGGCAATCTCCTTCGGCCGCCCTCAGGACTGCCGCTGACTGGATGTTTTTTGTTTGTCACACCATTCTCAGTAAACCCTAGGCACTGTTGTGTGTGTAAAGCCCAGGAGGGAGGACGTTTCTGAGATACTGGATCTGGCACTCCTGGCACTGACTTATCACACCATGCTCGAAGTCCCTTAGGCCACTCGTTTTGCCCATTCTAACATTCAATCGAACAGTAACTGAATGCCTCGATGCCTGTCGGCCTGCTTTATATAGCAAGCCACTGCCCCGTGACTCACTGTCTGTAGGAGCAATCCATTCTTATGAACAAGGTATACTGGCCACGGAGTGTATACTATGTTAAAGTTTGAACAGGTCAAACTCAACCTACCTAATTATGGTCTCCTCATCAACAAAAATTGTTGAGCAGGCAAGAGGTGAGGCTGGAGGTAAGGTTTTTTGTCAGCACCCCATTGACGGGCATGGCAGCGTAGATCAGGTCCTGGCCCCTCATCAAAGATACTGGTCGGCCATACACAAACACACACACAAAGCACTGATTACATTATCAATGGTGGTTAAGATTAGCATGGTGGAACCAACCTGACTGCTGTATTCACCTTTCTATTTCACTTCAGATATAATGGTTTGTGAAGTGAAATACAATGGTAAACACAGTGAGCAGGCTGGTTCCACCAGGCTAAGTTATGAAGGGGAATTGAGGAAAAACTCAACTGTTTTGACCTTTGACCAGGTCAAATGTCACCAACCTGTTTCAAGTGTCATTCCTGTTCCATTTATAGGAATGCGCACAGCTAGGGCATGTCTTCATGATGCTGAAGGTCCCCCTGCTGGTCTTCTCTATGTTGCATGTTCGGCTTTAAACTGGACATCTCTGCAACAGGCAATCCTCATAAACAATGTACTTCCTCATCTTATGAGGTGTTGTTGACTGGGAGGGCCTGTGACAGGGTTATTCAATAGATGCAGAAGTGGTAAATTGCATTTTATTATAAAGAAAGGTCAAAGCTTTTTTTGCACTTCACAACCAAAATGACTTCTCCTTGTATCTGCTTTGCTGGGTAATTAACCAACTAGTTTATCAAACCGAGTATTTTTTTAGACACATTTTCACACACATTACCATTGTTGATGAAGCCGTCTGTGTCACCAGGGCAGTAACTTGGGTCAAGCTAAATCTAGGTCGTCACTAGTTACCACAGGCACAAAGTTATAAACGCCACCTATTTCTACAATTACACTTCTTTGAATGTGATTTTAAACCTAACCCTAACCACACTGCTAACCTTATGCATAACCCTAACCTTAAATTAAGACCAGGAAGTGAACTTTTGTACAGAATGACTGTAGCACCAGATTGTATTAGATTCAGGCCGGTAATGCCGCTATGGTTTGTTGCTCCAGTCCTAGTTCACTGTATTACTGAGACATGTGTTAGCTACCACCATAGCTGCATCCATTATTTAGTTTTGCCCTAGACAATACAGAACACACTTGTATGAGCTACAAACTAACGTTCAAACTCGACATGTAGGCCATAGCTAGCTAACGTTAACTAGCCTATAGCTAGCTAACCTGCCTCGCTAGCATTATCAAATGATAACTTTACATAACCAGCAGTATCTAGACAATACACAATAAACTTGTATAACCTATGAACTAACTAGGTTGTATTATCAAACAACTAGCTAAACAAAAGTATATGTACTCCTTCACTTCATAAATGTACTCAGATCCTACAGGCTCTAGGGTCTGAGAGGGGAAAACATCTTCCGACAGTATTCCCTGCAATGTTTTCAGCCTTGAAATCCTGGATATCCAAGAACCTTTTAGCCACTTTCAAAATGATTTTGTTAGCTTGTCCTGTACAATGAATCACCTGCGCAATAAACACAACAAAATGAACCTTCTTCAGCGATTAATCTTTCAGGATCTCTCAACTGACTGACATCCACAGACTGTTGGGCATCCACTGCCATAGCTTCATCATCTCAACTAGCTGATTTGACCATTTTCACTGTCTCTGCATAGGAGACCTTCTCGACAGCCCTGATCCTTCTTACTTTGACCTCCTTCATCCTAAAAGGGCACTCGGGGAACTCTGGAACCTGATTCCCATCACAATTGGAATACCTTGCATCCTCAGACTCTTCAACAATAATATTACATTTGCAAACGCTTGACGTGTGGCCAATTTTTTAAACATTTATGACATTGAAGCTTTTGTACATAAGCTCGCGCCGCATATCTCATATATACCAGCTTTACATAGGTCAGGAGAAATTTTTAATCTTACATCAATAATACAGAAATGCTTTCCTCCCTCTTTCCATTCACAGGGTGTGTTAAGCAACGTGAATCAACTAGTCCTGCAATGATCACAGTGGTGGAAAAAGTACGCAATTGTCATACTTGAGTAAAAGTAAAGACATCTTAATCGAAAATTAAGAGAATAGAAAATAGTAAAAGTGAAAGTCACCCAGTACAATACTACTTGAGTAAAAGTCCAAAGGTATTTGGCTTAAAATATACTTAAGTATCAAAAGTAAATGTAATTGCTAAAATATACTTAAGTATCAAAAGTAAATGTATAAATCATTTCAAATTCCTTACATTAAGCAAACCAGATGGCACCATTTTCTTGGATAGCCAGGGGCACACTAACACCCAGACATAATTTACAAACAAAGCATTTGTGTTCAGTGAGTCAGCCAGATCATATGCAGTAGGGATGACCAGAAATGTTGTCTTGATAAGTGTGTGAATCGGACCGTTTTCCTGTCCTGCTAAGCATTCGAGTACTTTTGGATGTCAGGGAAAATATATGCAGTAAAAAGTACATTATTCTCTTTATGAACTGAAGTAAAAGTAAAAGTTGTTAATAATATAAATAGTAATGTGCAGATACCCCAAAAAACAACTTAAGTAGTACTTTAAAGTATTTTTACTTAAGTACTTTAGACCAGGGTATCCCAAACTCGGTCCTGGGCCCCCCTTGGGCGCACGTTGTGAGTTTTGCTCAAGCACTACAAAGCTGATTCAAACAGCCAACTCATCATCAAGCTTAGATTATTTCAATCAGCTGTGTAGTGCTAGGGCAAAAATTCAAATGTGCACCTAGTGGGGTCCCCAGGACCGAGTTTGGGATACCCTGCTTAATACCACTGCATGTTCTTTGAGCAAATACAATTTCAAAGCTAATGCAGTTTGTAGTGCAGTTAGGGAGCTATTACATATAGAACAGATTACATTGCTAATAAAGATTTTTCAAAGCTAACACAGCAATTTCAAAAGCAGCAAATACAGCAAAGTGTTGGGAATAGTCACTTTTTAAACATTAGCTGTAAAGACTCAGGGCCTGATTTATAGCTAGTTTTGGTTGGCTTCTCTTCTCTATGAGCCTGTCCAATTTACTACCCTACTGGCTGAGCTTTGAACAACAATGTCTTCAGGGCCTGAATGTCACAGGATGACCAGGGTAGGGGTCAACAAAATAACCCAAAACGCTGCTGCATAAACATTCCAATTCATAAAAGCGTGCATCTTCTATGTGCAAAAACGCCAATAATCTCCAAACTTCTCAGAAGCCTATCTCCCCATCCCTCAGCGTTACCTGAGGTTTTTTTGGTCCACATATCACGATGCAGGAAACCTTATGACTCCGCCAGGGGTTTTGCGTCAGTCTGTGACATCTTAAAAGTGAGTTATCACATGACTAGCCATTGTGAAGTATTTCACGTCAGTGAGGTATGATGAAGTGTATCTCTGTTGTAGATCAGTGCCCTCTGTCAACAGGCTACCAAGAGTGTCAGGCCCTACTATGAGTGAGTGTGGGTCGGTGTCACCCAGAGATAGCTGTCTGTCTCTCATTCCTCTACGCTATCACCTATCTCATGAATGCATACTGTATGCATACTATATGTCTCTAAGCATCAACCAAGGTGCACGAACAAAGGAGCAAACTGGAAATGTGAGAGACTCTGATAATTCTTGGTAAACCTCCCAGCTGTATGGGTTATTAATCACCTGGCGAAGGATGTATTCTCTGTGATGTGAGCCAAGGGAGGCTTCACTCCGAGCCAGTATGTCACTCAGACTGCTGCATCACCATGTATCACATAAATCACATTTGATTTGTTTTCACAGTAGAGATGGCATGAGTGATGAGGAGCTTTCTGAGACAATGGTAAACAATCACTGGGCTTGGGCCTTAATGGAACTTTTACTGATGTTCCTGTTATCATTTGCTAGGTTTCTATTATTATGGTACAGCAATGCTATAATGCAGAATGGGTGGATTATACCTCTTCTTATGCTTTAAATCCCTGACTTAAAGGAAAAACCCACTCCAAAACTATACTTTGATTTTCTTTTCATTCGTCTACTGTTGATACAGTCCCGAAATGTTTTGCATGTTAGCAGTCAAGTTTTCAAGATATTGGACATTCAAGAAGCAAGGTGTCACTTGCCACATCATTATGATGCAAAACGCATAGTGTATTTTCCTTTAAACCAGCAAGGTGGAAAAATCTGCCATTCTACCCTTGAGCAAGGCAGTTAACCTCCAACAACAACTGCTTCCCGGATGCCGATGACATGGTTTAAGGCAGCCCTCCGCACCTCTCTGATTCAGTTAAATGTTAAGGGTTAAATGCAGAAGACACATTTCAGTTGAATGCATTCAGTTAAAACAACTGACTAGGTATCCCCTTTCCCTTCCCTTCACATCTCCGATGTTGTGTCATTCATATTCACTGTTTCTCTCCTTCACAGCTATAGCCTGCTCCCAGATCGGTGCTATCATTCCAACTCCTTGTCACGGAAAACAATGAAAGACATGATAATTCAATAAGTATTTGGTAAGAGAGCAAAAATAGACTGGCTAAGTTTAAGGAGAGAGGTCCCTGTTGCTTTACACTGTACATTTTCTCATATCTTCAGACCTCATGTGGTTTTACACCCGTCAGTGGTGTCAGAGATGGTTAATAGTGTTATTGTATTGCAGCATTGGCAGGCAAACCACATTCACTGTTTTGGGCAGAGAGGGCTAAGAAAGCAAAACTCAGAAATTGCCTGAAGTATCTGTGGTGCGATGTTCTGTGACTCACCTGCCTATTGATTGGCAGCTCTCCATGAGACCTTATGGTACATCACTGGTGGAATGTATCCATGCCGCAATGACAGTTGAGGACACCACACCATGTAATAGAGAGCCTTGTAGGAATGTAGCTTTGAAGATAAGGATCTAAGTGACTCCATAATATCCCTCCGTCGCATTCTTTCACTGATTTGTTTTGTTTGTGAAACGTTTGTATAACTCACCTTGGCCCAACTGAATGGTTGGTCTTCTGGAGGTACTAGAGGCTAGTGGCTATGTCTGACGTTCACTCAAACGTTTAATTAAAACAATCACTGAAAAAACCTGAACTGTCTGTAAGGCATTGCCCTGGTTTAGTCTGTCTCTAATGGTTAATTCTTTGAAGGCTGTTCGGGCTCATAACAATGAGGAGGTGAGACCCAGTCATACATTTATTTTTGAATAAGGTTGTTGTATTATTCCGAACCATCAAGGAACTTCTTATTTGACAAACTATTAGATATGCAAGGCACTTTTGTCCTCGTACAATTCAGTTGTCTGTAAACAAAATAAATTAGGCCTGCTCATCCAACATATTTTGTTGAAGTTATATTCCGTAGTTGAAGCCTCAGTGCCAGTCAGGTTGTGCTATCATGCCAATGCCAATGCCAATGTTGGCTTGATAATGACAACAGTGAAGTTGGCATTGGCAAGAGCACAAACAGAGATGGGACCAGGCTACCATAGTTGAACACTGAAGATACCATTGTAAAGAGACACCTCAAACCTAATCTGAAATGCAATAAGCAAAATAAAAAATGTATACCACTCTTATTGTTGCTATTACAGCACAATTGACAACCATTATAGCATTCTTATCATTGCATTTCATGTTGATTACAGTACAACATCAATTTATGTTTTACCTTGCAGTTTTTTATGCTTATGTCACTAAGATCTTGTACAGTACCAATACAATGAGTTTGTCCATAAATTCCCTCTGATTATCAACTGTCAAAAACTACAGTAGATGTTAGAATAGCAAAAGAAACGCTCCAAGGCCTTGATCATAGTTAAGATAAGAGTCATCAGCGAGACACCAACTAAGACAGCAACCGACATCATGCTGTGTGTGTGTCCATCACGTGTTCTTATCAGACCCCATGTGCACGCGTCACCTGCATACCTAGAAAACACATGCATTTAGGAGGATGTTCTCTTCTAGTACAGGTACACAGGTTCTTGTTGATACGGTGTACTGAGTTCACTAAGGGTTCAGTAATACTGTATTTCATCATATATTCAGTAGTTGGCCTATGTGGTTAGCTACTGATGACTTTAGAAGATGTTGAAATGAATTTTCTATGTTTTTTCAATGACTGATCAACGAAAGTAGAGTTTGGTAGGGGCACAATCAAGGCAAAATTTAACTCAAAATCATAGCTAAAGTTTGGGCTCTACTGAAAACCACATCAGGGAGTCTCCAAGGTAAACGAAACAACATTGATCCATATCAAGGTCCAGGTGAGAGTCATTTTCTTTACTGAACATTTGTTTCAGGATTAGATTACTTGAATTTCTAATTCTCACACTCCTCTATTCTCTCCCTACCCTGAACAAAACTTTAAGATTACTTATTATTACTTATTATTGAAAAGCCATTTCATTCAATATACTTTGTTCAAAATACATATTTAGTAGTATGATTATGTTACCCCACATTATACTGCCAGTTTCCTCTTAGTGCTCTGGCTATGTACATAAACCAGACTGATACAGGGCTGCTGTTCAGTGAAGGCAGCGTGGCACATGGAGTTACCGGATGCCCTTATAACCTCAGATACACCTCATTACCACTTTGGGCAGATGACTGGACAGATATTGCTCTGTGTGTGTCTATTTAAATTGATACAGACATAAACAAAACATTTGGTATGTTATCCCGCAGGCCTGTATTGTATGTCAGAAATGCCCCGGTTGCCTGCAGTGTTTATTTAAGATCAATCCACACATGACCATCAACACTAGTCAGGGCACCAAGTAGCATCACCAGGACAAACAAGCCTCTATGTAGGCTGTAAATAATAATATTTTCTATTGCACTGACCTTAAATTCTATCAATAATGCACCAACTAAGTTGCAAGCTATGGGTAGAAGATTTGGTACTGCAATTTGCATAGCCTTGGTACTCATCTCAACATTATTAGGCTACATGAATTATGTCTGCTCAAATGGATTAAGGAAGATGTTAAAAAAAAGGATAATTTGTTTGTCCAAACATAAATATTTAAATATATGTTAATTCATACATAACAGACAGCGGATAGGGCAATATCCCCCCAAGATGCAAATACAGTTCATGGTAACTCAAAGCAGCCAAAGCTGAGGTTGCTGATCCATCAGCTGCTTTCTTATATAAACACTGCAGGTACAAGGGGAATTTATTGCATACAACACAGTGCTGTGGGATAACATACCAAATGTGTTGTTTATGTCTGGTGTTCAACCTTCCTAAGTTCCCATGTCACCCTGCTCTTCCGCACAGTCCACTGGCTTCCAGTCGAAGCTCGTATCACCATCAAGACCCTGGTGCTTGCCTACGGAGCAGTAAGGGGAACTGCCCCTCCTTTCCTTCAGGCTATGTTCAAACCCTACGTCCCAACCCAAGCACTCCGTTCAGCCACCCTTGGGCTCTCAGCCTTCCCACCTCTAAGGGAGGGCAGCTCCCGCAACCCAGTCAAAGCTCTTCTCTGTCCTGACACCCCAATGATGGAACAAGCTTCCCACTAAAGTTAGGACAACGTTCCCTGCCCCTCTTCCGAAAACCTCTGAAACCCTTCCTCTTTGAAGAATATCTTAAATAACTCTCATGTACCATCTAAACCGCTGTAAAATATATTTTTCATCACCAAAAGTATTGTATTTTCAGCTGTTTGAAGCTGGTGTATAAATCCGAAAGTAAAAGATGCAAAAACTAAACTTGAGCATGGGAAGCATAGAAATAGTGCACATGGAATAGATATACAACTTCTTAGACTTGCTTTCAATGAGATTTACAGATCTATAACTCACATTTGCATTTGGTCGGGTCGCCCAAAAAGTTACATATTGCAGCTTTAAATGTTGTATATATCTGTCTTTTGAATACAAAACATGTCAACCATGACCTACAGTATTTGTAGTTTCCCTGACCTTCTCTATTGCAGAATTTTGTTTGTAATGAATACAGTTATATCATTTCTGCTTTGTAACTCCAGGCCGCAGCCAATGTGTTCTTAGTGCAAGTCAAATTATTCTGTAAGTAAATCTCTGACACTTCTACTTTAGGTGACATTATGAATGGAATAGTGGTCATACAATATCATACGAATTATAGGAAGTACAGTACCAGTCAAAAGTTTGGACACACCTACTAATTTCAGGGTTTTTCTTTATTTGTACTATTTTCTATATTGTAGAATAATAGTGGAGACATCAAAACTATGAAATAACACATATGGAATCATGTAGTAACCAAAAAGTGTTAAACAAATCAAAATATATTTGAGATTTGAGATTCTTCAAAGTAGCCACCCTTTGCCTTGATGACAGCTTTGCACACTCTTGGCATTCTCTTGACCATCTCCACCTGGAATGCTTTTCCAACAGTCTTGAAGGAGTTCCCATATATGCTGAGCACATGTTGGCTGCTTTTCCTTCACTCTGCGGTCCAACTCATCCCAAACTATCTCAACTGGGTTGAGGTCGGATGATTGTGGAGGCCGGGTCAACTGATGCAGCACTCCATCACTCTCTTTCTTAGTCAAATAGCTGTTACACAGCCTGAAGGCGTGTTGGGTCAATGTCCTATTGAAAAACAAACAATAGTTCCACTGAGCACAAACCAGATGGGATGGCGTATCGCTGCAGAATGCTGTGGTAGCCATGCTGGTTAAGTGTGCCTTGCATTCTAAATAAATCATCAACAGTGTCACCAGAAAAGCACCGTCACAACTCCTCCTCCATGCATCGCGGTGGGAACCACACATGCGGAGGTCATCCGTTCACCTGTCCTGCATCTCACAAAGACATGGCGGTTGGAACTAACAAATTTGGACTCATCAGACCAAAGGAAAGATTTCCACCGGTCAAATGTCCATTGCTCGTGTTTCTTAGTCCAAGCAAGTCTCTTATTATTATTGGTGTCCTTTAGCAGTGGTTTCTTTGCAGCAATTTGACCATGAAGGCCTGATTCACACAGTCTCCTCTGAACAGTTGATGTTGAGATGTGTCTGTTACTTGAACTCTGTGAAGCATTTTTTTGGGCTGCAATTTCTGAGGCAGGTAACTTTATACACCAGAAGTTAATGGGTATCTGTAGGACGACTGTACAGTGTAAGTCGGAGGTTTACATACACTTAGGTTGGAGTCACTAAAACTCGTTTTTCAACCACTCCACAAATTTCTTGTTAACAAACTAATGTTTTGGCAAGTCGGTTAGGACATCTACTTTGTGCATGACACAAGTAATTTTTCCAACAATTGTTTTCATGACAGATTATTTCACTTATAATTCACTGCATCACAATTCCAGTGCGTCAGAAGTTTACATACACTATGCCTTTAAACAGCTTGGAAAATTCCAGAAAATTATGTCATGGCTTTAGAAGCTTTTGATAGGCTAATTGACATAATTTCAGTCAATTGGAGGTGTACCTGTTGATGTATTTCAAGGCCTACCTTCAAACAGAGTGCCTCTTTGCTTGACATCATGGGAAAATCAAAAGAAATCAGTCAGGACCTCAGAAAGAAATTGTAGGCCTCCACAAGTCTGTTTCATCCTTGGGAGCAATTTCCAAACACCTGAATGTACCACGTTCATCTGTACAAACAATAGTCCTCAAGTATAAACACCATGGGACCACGCAGCTGTCATACCACTCAGGAAGGAGACGTATTCTGTCTGCTAGAGATGAACTTACTTTGGTGCGAAAAGTGCAAATCAATCCCAGAACAACAGCAAAGGACCTTGTGAAGATGCTGGAGGAAACAGGTACAAAAGTATCTATATCCACAGTAAAACGAGTTCTATGTCGACATAACCTGAAAGACCGCTCAGCAAGGACGAAGCCACTGCTCCAAAACAGCCATAAAAAAGCCAGACTACGGTTTGCAACTGCACATGGGGACAAAGATTGTACTTTTTGGAGATATGTCCTCTGGTCTGATGAAACAAAAATAGAACTGTTTGGCCATAATGACCATTGTTATGCTTGGTGGAAAAAGGGGGATGCTTGCAAGCCGAAGAACACCATCCCAACCGTGAAGACAAGTTGGGGGACAGACAGACATACACCACAGAGTGATTGATCAAACATGAGTAAACACAGTCACAAAGCCCAATTATCTTATGTTAACAATCACTCAAGCACCTTGAAAGAAATGCTAAGTAACATGACCTGGCAAGAGATGAACGACGACTGCACCATTAGATATTTAAAGCACTGTCCGTCTGTAACCTCAAACCCTGAAGGAGAGATTGGTGCACTTCACAAAATAGATGGCATCATGAGGGTGGAATATTATGTGGATATATTGAAGCAACATCTCAAGACATCAGTCAGGAAGTTAAAACTTGGTCGCAAATGGGTCTTCCAAATTGGCAATGACACCAAGCACACTTCCAAAGTTGTGGCAAAATAGCTTAAGGTCAACAAAGTCAAGGTATTGGAGTGGCCATCACAAAGCCCTGACCTCAATCCTATAGAACATGTGTGGGCAGAACTGAAAAAGTGTGTGCGAGCAAGGAGGCCTACAAACCTGACTCAGTTACACCAGCTCTGTCAGGAGAAATGGGCCAAAATTCACCCAACTTATTGTGGGAAGCTTGTGGAAGGGTCCTGAAAAATGTGACCCAAGTTAAACAATTTAAAGGCAATGCTACCAAATTCTAATTGAGTGTATGTAAACTTCTGACCCACTGGGAATGTGATGAAAGAAATAAAAACTTAAATAAATAATTCTCTCTCTCCTATTATTTTGACATTTCACATTCTTAAAATAAAGTGGTGATCCTACCTGACCTAAAACAGGGAATGTTTACTCGGATTAAATGTCAGGAATTGTGAAAAACTGAGTTTAAATGTATTTGGCTAAGGTGTATGTAAACCACTGACTTCAACTGTATATGGTTGGGTCAGGAGGAGCCAGGGGGCTTTGGGAGGTGCTGAGGAGAGGAGAGTCAATCACATTATTGTGTTCACTGATAATGGTGGACAGCTGTGGATTAGTGAGGAAGGGGGTCGAGGTCAGGTCAGGTGAGATGACATTAAGGGAGAAGGAACAGTTTATTGCCCGCATCACTTGACGTCCTTCCTAGTAATAAAGATGTAATATTTAGAGGGAAGGAGGAGACTCCTCCCAAATTGGGATATATATATACTACAACTGGTGGAAATATGTTTTGTCTTATGCAGCTGTATGACCCAATGGGTGAATAAACTTAGTTTAAGCTTTACTAATCGTCCTTAAGTTTTACTCTGTTTATTTAGAACCTAACACAATAATATGGACTTGGTCTTTTACCAAATAGGGCTATCTTCTGTATACCACCTCTACCTTGTCACAACACAACTGATTGGCTCAAACACATTAAGATGGAAAGAAATTCCACAAATTACATTTTAACAAGGCACACCTGTTAATTGAAATGCATTCCAGTTGAGTGTGCAGAGCTGTCATCAAGGCAAAGGATGGCTACTTTGAAGAATCTCAAAAATATATATATTTTGATTTGTTTAACACTTTTTGGCTTCTAGATAATTCCATATGTGTTTTTTCATAGTTTTGATGTCTTTGCTATTATACTACAATGTAGAAAATAGTAAAAAATAAAGTAAAACCCTGGAATGAGTATCTGTGTCCAAACTTTTGACTGGTACTGTGTATCATCATACATCTTACCCAGTTGTACAGTACAATAGCATACAAATTGGATGACTTAACTTATCAAACATCTTGGAGGATGTTTAGTATTACACTTCTTTCTCGGAGACCAGGTTGCTTGTTGCCCAGTAACAACAAAGGAGATCTCCTCTAACAACAAAAAATGGCAACCAAATAAAAAAAAATCAGATTTTCCTCTAACCCCTCCAATGAAACATGTTGTTTGTGACAAACAATCAAATGCACGGGACTCTCTGCTGCCTCATGTCAGATGTCATCTATCAAGGTGCCAGAGGGCAGGAAGGGGAGGGAGGGTTTGGCACTGGGTAGGGCAACAGCTGGCTCACACTGAGACACACCTCTGTTTTGTCCCATATATACCTGTAGTGATACAGACTGTAGTTTCAGGGTCACAGCCACACTCAGGGCAGGTCAAAGAGCATCACTGTCTCAGTACTTACTCAGCCACCACCATGGGGAATTGCAGCCAGGGATGCAAAGACTATTTCTCTCGGCAAAAGAACACCAACATCCGTCTTACACTGCCGGTAGTCTGCTTCGTCTGGCAGATTGCCATGATCATCCTCTTCGGAGTCTTCATCCGCTACGACGAGGAGTCGGACACACACTGGGTAGAGACCAAGGCCCATGACAACATCACCAGCGACATAGAGAATGACTTCTACTTCAGATACCCCAGTAAGTACATTCATAATCACCGGTCTGCCTGGTGCATCCTTTAGGTTGACAATATACAGTAAATGTCTGATTCATGGTTTCATCTTCATTGAAATGACAAAGACTCTGGTTATTAATAAGAAGCATGCTTGCTGTTTGATCAGATGACAACCTTTGATCTCTAGGATGTTTGATTTCCCCTGTGAAATCCTCTGGACAACGATCTCAGTCTCAGTTATTTTGAAAGCATCTATTCATTAATGGACTGATGCAGTAGCAGTCCAAATTTGCCTCCCTAACTTGGGTTAAAACTACGTAAACTCTTTACCACATGTTGGTCAGTGCTTATTTCCAATTTGTCTGATTCTAGCTTGGTTCATAACAGCTTCTGATGGGCATCTTTGCTGATAGCCAGGCTGAATGAGTGACAAGTTAAGTTTACTTGTAATGCTATGTGGCATCTGTTTCCTCTTATAATATGTGTTTTGACTTGTCAGGGATTATATCCTACCTGTAGCTCTGGCGTGTAAACTGACAGGGTGTGTATCCTAAACCTGCTAATCTGATGATGACATTTCCAGTTGAATATGTCAAGTTAACAGCTTTAAAACTTTGACCAAATGGTACAGAACACCAGGACTGATTTTTATAAAAAACTATGCAACTACTGAGAGCCCCTTGCATTGGATGCAATAACATGTTTCATTAACTATTAGGATTTATTTTACACTTTTAATAATTATCTCGCTCTCCCTCTCTCTTTCTCCATCTCTCTCTATCTCACTCTTTCTCCTTCTAACTCTCCTCTCTCCAGGCTTCCAGGATGTCCATGTGATGATCTTTGTGGGTTTCGGGTTCCTCATGACTTTCTTGAAGAGGTACAGCTTCGGTGCGGTCGGCTTCAACTTCCTCATTGCCTCCTTCGGCCTGCAGTGGGCTCTGCTCATGCAAGGCTGGTTCCACTCTCTAGACCCCCAGACAGGAAAGATCTTCATCGGTGTTGAAAGGTATGCAACTGCACTGATGTGCATCTATGAGGCTGCAATTTGTTCAGTAATTAGAGTGAGAACTGATGAGGTATGCCCACACATAGGAGAGGGGAGGAGGCTTAGTCAGTGAGTTGCTACTCATACTGAGACAATGGCAGAATGGTTGTAGGAGCAATAGACTGTACCATAGACTCTCTTAGGGTTAAGCAAGCTGTCACCATGGGTTAAGCGGTGATGGGTTAAAACAGGTATGGGCAACTGGCGGTCCGCGGGCATCATATTATTATTATTATTTCAACTGGGGGGGGGACTCAGTCGGGATCTCAACTTACTATTGAGAGTTAGAATAATAGAATAAACTAAGTGCAATTTCAAAATGTGGTTGTGCATCAGCAGTCACTCAATTAGCCCATGTCAGCTACATTGTTTAGATTGAGTTAGTCTAGCGGCCAGCTATCTAGCATGATCGTAATATCTACCGGTGTGGGGCCCATCGACGCAAATATTTGCCTCCACCCCATGCCAAAATGTGCTGTATTGCAGGAAATTGACTTTAAAATGTAAATGTTTTCTCTTCGCTCTCATGAGAGGGGTCACCCCCATCAAAGTTGCCCATCCCTGGGTTCAACTGATGGATGGGTTCTTGTTCTGAGAATCTCAATAACAAGAGGCGGGGAGGTTGTAACCATTTAGGTTGACTTCATCACAAATATCATTATCCTTGAGACTTCTCTCCCGTGGTATTCATCTTGAAGGGCAGACTATCATTACTCTCATAGCTGAGAGAAAGACCTGAAGGAGGATTACTTACTGATCTAGTCATTCAGGTTTTACAACTGTATACATGACTGACTCTCTCACATGACTCTCCATTAATAATCTCCACCCCACCCACCTGTGTCTTCTATCTGCAGTCTGATCAATGCTGACTTCTGTGTGGCGGGCTGTCTCATAGCCTACGGGGCAGTGCTGGGCAAAGTCAGCCCGGTCCAGCTGTTGGTTATGACCCTGTTTGGTGTCACTCTGTTCGCTGTGGAAGAGTACATCATTCTGAACTTACTTCATGTGAGTCCCATCAAGCACTCTCTGGGCGTACAACTATTAAATTAAACACACTGTATTAGCCATGGTTGGATTCATTGAATTCACCCTATAACCCTGATATAGTAATGTATTTATGTAACCTCAATGGCCTGCAGCCACGTAATCACATGGTTTGGTACACCTGGTAACAAACGACTGTTTCTATCCCCACAGGCTAGGGACGCCGGTGGCTCCATGGTTATTCACACCTTTGGAGGTTATTATGGTCTGGCCATCTCCCGGGTCCTTTACCGACCTAATTTACACCAGAGCAAGCGTATGCAGGGCTCTGTGTACCACTCCGATACATTCGCCATGATTGGTGAGCTAGTTGTTCATTGCATAAACATATGAATGGTTCTGATTGGCTCTGTGTGGGTTTCACTCCCTCTGGTGATGGTGACCTACCTTTAGTTTGTAAAGGTTTTCTGCCATGGCACTGTTCCTGTTCTGAAGTGTGTGTGATGATCGGTGTGTTTCAACTGTGTCGTCCCTTCTCTATCCTCAGGCACACTGTTCCTGTGGATGTTCTGGCCCAGTTTCAACTCGGCCATTACTGACCATGGAGACGGTCAGCACAGGGCAGTCATCAACACCTACCTGTGCCTGGCCTCCACTGTCCTCACCACAGTGGCCATCTCCAGCCTCTCCCAGAAGACTGGCAAGCTCGACATGGTAAGAATCATCACTATGTGTATGTGTGTTTGAATGTGTGACATTCTCTGTAACTGTGTATTTGTGACACTAGCTGATGACCTCTCAGTCTGCACAATCCTCCTCTGCGCTCATCTTGTTGACTGACAACTTTGAGTGTCATGACTGGTGCTCTCTCTTGCTTAACAGGTGCATATCCAGAATTCCACCCTGGCGGGGGGTGTTGCCTTGGGGACAGCGGCTGAGTTTATGATCTCTCCCTACGGCGCTCTGATCGTGGGCTTCTTCTGCGGCATCATCTCTACCATGGGCTACATCTTCATTTCTGTGAGTCTCAACTCTGGCCACTCACAGCTTAAAGCTACAATGTCTTGTTTTGTAGGCATAGTAGGTTCTGTCCAACGAAAGGGATGCCAACTCTTACAGCTCTTATTTACTTCTTATGAATGATGTTGGGCCACACTCAAAAAGAAGGTATAGCACTCTAAATGGTTGCCTAATCTTTGGGCAGATTCCTTTACCATAAACGGTAACACACTATTTGGGGCTGTTTACGGGTGTGTTAAACTTTTCCCTGTCTCCTCCCAGCCCTTCTTGGAGAAGACACTGAAGATTCAGGACACGTGTGGAATACACAACCTGCACGCCATGCCTGGGGTGATTGGCGGGATAGTTGGAGCCATCACTGCTGCAGCTGCCAGCGAGTCAGTCTACGGAAAGCAGGGGTGAGTCAGGAGACCCGAGGGCCACACAGCCAAACCACATGAACCTGAACATGTGTCCTTGTTACCAGACAATCAGAACACATATTTCCACACAACCTCTCATCAACCAATCATATCACACAGTTACTGTATGTCACAGGACAGATCTTAAACGATGAATGTAATTTTACACCAAACAATTTATGTCAATTACAGTTTAGGCTGTAGTCTAACAGTTAGTTGGAAATATACAGAGTCATTAGAAGACTCAACAATAAGCCTAAATATGGCACACAATCTGACTCTGTACATTGTTATTTTCTGTCCAGGTTGATCAACACGTTTGACTTTACTGGAGACTTTAAGGACAGAACCGTGTTAACTCAGGGTGGATACCAGGCCGCTGGCATGTGTGTGTCCATCGTCTTCGGGGTTGTAGGCGGAGCTATAGTCGGTGAGTTTGGCCACGACAGCCTAGCATCAGAGATAGAGAGGAGCCATGGGCATATAAAGGGTGACCTAGAGGTGACATGGGTGTTATAAGGGGTGACGTACTTGAAGGAAAGGGACTGAAGTTAAACGCTATCTCCTCTGTTCACAGGTTCCATCCTGAAGTTACCCATTTGGGGTGATCCTGCTGATGAGAACTGCTTCGATGATGAGGTGTACTGGGAGGTAAGGGAACCAGCCACTCATCACCTGCTGTTCACAATATAGCCACTAGATGGTGCCATTGTCTTTGATTTAGTCTCACGTGATGACTTACAGACCTCCTTTGAGATCTACATCTGAATTTCTATGACTAAATAGAGAAAAAAAGGAGAAATAAAGATCAACTATAGTAGTCGATAAAACTATTGCATTGCACTGACCACACTGAAGACATTTCACACAAGTAGGACAATAAAACCTAAATCACCTATGATTTCTTCACAGCTCCCCGATGAAGAGGAGGAGCATCAGGAGAGCATCCCTCCCATTCTGGAGTACAACAACCACATGATCCACAAGCAACAAGACCTGTAAGTCCATTCAGCATGCTCTGTTTGACCATATCACACAAATCGTTAGTGATTTGTTGAAGTTATAATCAAGGATTAGTTTTAAATACAGTACTTCTTTATAGATAATCCAATCTTTTCTCAAACTATTATGTTCTCTGTTTATTGTAATTGTTTTACCTTTATTTAATGACTAATCATTCCACAAGAGAGAGCAGTGGAGGGAAACATTTCTGTTTTTCTTTCTAAGTCTGTGATGTTTTGCTCTTATCCTAATAGATCTGAGTCCAACTTCTCTGTGGAACACTGTGAAAGCTAAATACAGAGGTGTGAAGACACCACCACCCAAAGATGTGCTGCTGGACCACGGAATTACCACGGAAATCCAACAGGCAACCGCACTCCCCTTAAATGAAGGCACCTATACAAAGAACATTAAAACATGCTTTCTTGCATCTTATGTTAAGGTCATTACCTACATTTGAAGCCATTAGATACTGTACGTGCCTTCAGCCCTCCACCCACACCATTAGATCACATACACTTCCTATATGGATATGCATTGACACGGAACACTGTGTCCTGAATTCTGGTAAAATGCTGATCTATTGAAAGGACCTCTAAGATCTGCACTTAATCCACATTATGTATGTGCAACTACAACCTACTACACAAAATGGCCAATAGAGCTTTTCCTGAGTATTGGTATACTGTGTAATATGTTTTATATATATGTATATATATATATAATCACACACTGTGAAATCTTTGACCACAACCACTGAATTGAATGAGGTTGAGGAAAGGATTTTTTAATGAAATCACTATGACTAATCCTCATTCTGTGGCCTCGTATGTTGTACATTTTCTTCACATTTTCTTTTCAGATAATTTTTTATTTTAATACAGCTGGTGCATATGTGAAGAGGACAGTAGTTTACCTTTAGTTCAAAGTGAATATTTTGTCTCTAGTGCTCTGAAAATCCCCCAAATGGTTTTGCTCTATTTTCACAATGCAGGAGTACCCTTTGAGTCCCCAATGTGATCATTGTCTTTGGTTAAATACTTTAAATGTACTTCTGCAACTCATCACTGCCTCTTTGTTTGGGATAACGATTTAAACTTTACTTGAACGTTTTTGGTAACATAATGCATTTAAACAGCTTTTAAAGCTACGCTTCTGCAAACACACGTTCATCACCATCTCTAATGATTGAATGTATCCCCTGCCTTCTGAGAAGCCCTCTGTCTTCCACCTGTTAATGATGTTTTTACTGTGCTGTTGTCTGAGTGACAAAACTTATTTAGATGTTTTATGTAAATCTCATTCTATACTCAAAATCATGTTTATTTAAATGTTGCTACTCATGTAACTTAACAAATAAAATGTGATGTTAGATATACTGTGTTTGCCTCTTCTCCTTGATAGCTCCACAGTCATGTAAGATGGATGTCAGTATGTGTATGTCTGATGTCATGCTCAGTGTGAATGAGAAGATACTGTACATAAGATGAACATACAGACCAGCATGATCAACATGAACTGTAACAGGTGGGGACTTTTGAATGTCCACCACTGAGGTAATGAAGGGCTAAAATCAATGACCTGCTATCCCTTTAAAAGGCAACTGCAGTCAGCAATTTTGGAGAGGGGAAACACTTTTCACTGGGCACAAAATTACTTTTTCGAGGCAGATTAGGAAAATGAACGTAGCACGTTAGGAGACTGAGGTTAAGGTTAAGAAAAAGGATTCGGGTCAGAGTTAGCAAAAACTAACCTGCTACGAAAATCTCTTTCTATGGAAGTGCCGTGAAAAGTGTCCCCCTTTTGGAGAGACTACTACTTTGGGGCCTACACCATGTGACCGTGTCTGTTTGAGGATGATGAATTGTTTGAAAGTCATGGTGAGTCTATTTCAAATCAGTAATATCATTGAAATTGTTTTGAATATATGAATCCTGTAAATATTGACTGTAGGTGTAACACGATGCTTTGGGACAGACTACAGCTAAGGAGAGTTTGAAAGGAGTTTTATGTAAGTTGCCTCTGAAACTGTCTGTATATCTAATGTCTGTATATTTGCAAGTTTAAATGTGACTAACTGGCATTTTCATGTGTCTTCTAGAGGCTTAATACAGCAGCTGTATTTTAACTTTGATAAAACAGTTTTTTAGTCTAAAGCCACCAACCCAAAAGTTTAGCTATTTAATTGTATTGAGTACATTCTTGGTTAGAGTTTAGGTATGCCTATCTCTGCCTGCTTTTTGAGTGCTCCAACATGTTTAACAGGAATTTGTCATTTTTGGGATGTTTTTCTTGGGCTATCACTATATAATTGGCTAGTGCTTCAGTGATAACTTAAAGGTGTGTTTGAAAAGTATGTTGTGCTCAAGTGTTTTCCTCATAGAAGTGCTGTGAATCCCTATTTTCTAGTCCAATTACTCTGAGCATGTCACAAGTGTAGAGAGCAGTAGTCAGGAGGCAGGCTCAGGTTCAGAACTACTGAGTTTATTAATGCACATACATACAGTATATCCACACACACATATATACTGTATATATATATATATACTGTATATATATATATATATATATATATATATGCTTGGAGTTTGTCATAATTGGTGGGTTTTTGTTTGTCCACCTGCCTCTTGAGGATTGACCACAAGTTCTCAATGGGATTACGGTCTGGGGAGTTTCCTGGCCATGGACCCAAAATATTGATGTTTTGTTCCCCGAGCCACTTAGTTATCACTTTTGCCTCATGGCAAGGTGCTCCATAATGCTGGAAAAGGCATTGTTTGTCACCAAACTGTTCCTGGATGGTTGGGAGAAGTTGCTCTCGGAGGATGTGTTGGTACCATCCTTTATTCATGGCTGTGTTCTTGGGCAAAATTGTGACTGAGCCCACTCCCTTGGCTGAGAAGCAACCCCACACATGAATGATCTCAGGGTGCTTTACTGTTGGCATGACACAGGATTGATGGTAGCGCTCACCTTGTCTTCTCTGGACAAGCTTTTTCTGGATGCCCCAAAACAATCGGAAAGCGGATTCATCACCCCAGTCCTCAGCAGTCCAATCCCTGTACCTTTTGCAGAATATCAGTCTGTCCCTGATGCTTCTCCTGGAGAGAAGTAGCTTCTTTGCTGCCCTTCTTGACACCAGGGCCTCCTCCAAAAGTCTTTGCCTCACTGTGCGTGCAGATGCACTCACACCTGCCTGCTGCCATTCCTGAGCAAGCTCTGTACTGGTGGTGCCCCGATCCCGCAGCTGAATCATCTTTAGGAGACGGTCCTGGCGCTTGCTGGACTTTCTTGGGCGCCCTGAAGCCTTCTTCACAACAATTAAACTGCTCTCCTTGAAGTTCATAATGATCCGTTAAATGGTTAATTTAGGTGCAATCTTACTGGCAGCAATATCCTTGCCTGTGAAGCCCTTTTTGTGCAAAGCAATGATGACGGCACGTCTTTCCTTGCAGGTAACCATGGTTGACCTAGGAAAAACAATGATTCCAAGCACCACCCTCCTTTTGAAGCTTCCAGTCTGTTATTCGAACTCAATCAGCATGACAGAATGATCTCCAGCCTTGTCCTCGTCAACACTCACACCTGTGTTAACGAGAGAATAACTGACATGATGTCAGCTGGTCCTTTTGTGGCAGGGCTGAAATGCAGTGGAAATGTTTTTGGGGATTCAGTTAATTTGCATGGCAAAGAGGGACTTTGCAGTGAATTGCAATTCGTCTGATCACTCTTCATAACATTCTGGAGTATATGCAAATTGCCATCATACAAACGGAGGCAGCAGACTTTGTGAAATGTAATATTTGTGTCATGCTCAAAACTTTTGGTCATGACAGTAGACATTTTTAATGTTGTAAATGACTATTGTAGCTGGAACATGATGATTTTTAATGGAATATCTAGATAGGCCGTAGTGAGGCCGATTATCAGCAACTATTACTTACTTACTGACTTTATTGTCCTCATGTGGAAATGTTGTTGCGGTGTCATGTACACGTTTAAAGTAGCGTTTAAATACAAAACAACATTCATAACAGTTACGTACCAATAAATACAATTTTTTTTAAAGACTAGCCTCCTGGCCTTCCTGAGTCGATAGGAACATTAATATTATTTAGGAGTGATATCACACCTGGCACAAATGATTGTCTAGTTCTGTTTTTCCTGCTGAGGGGTGCTGATATCTGCCCCCTGAGGGGAGTAGTTCAAAGTCCGGGTACAGGGGGTGGCTTGGGTCTAAAATTATTTTGTGAGCCTTGCGGAGGGTCCTGACCTGAAAGATCTCATCCAGGTCTGACTGTTTAGCAAGTACCTTGCTTGCTGTGGTGATAATACTTTTCAGCATATTTCTCTGGCTGACAGTGGCATTGCCAAAGCAACAAATAATACAAAAAGTTAAAATACTCTCAATGAAAGATTTATAAAACAGAGTCAGGATAGTACAGTTTACATTAAGAGATCCCAGCTTTTAGAGAAAAAACACCCGCAAAACACCAGTTTCGACATCAACAGTGAAGAGGCGACTCCGGGATGCTGGCCTCCTTGGCAGAGTTCCTCGGTCCAGTGTCTGTGTTTTTTTGCCCATCTTAATCTTTTCTTTTTATTGGCCAGTCTGAGATATGGCTTTTTCTTTGCAACTCTGCCTAGAAGGCCAGCATCCCGGAGTCACCTCTCACTGTTGACGTTGAGACTGGTGTTTTGCGGGTACTATTTAATACTGTTGCCAGTTTAGGACTTGTGAGGTGTTTCTCAAACTAGACACTAATGTACTTGTCCTCTTGCTCAGTTGTGCATTGGGGCCTCCCACTCCTCTTTCTATTCTGGTTAGAGCTGTTCTGTGAAGGGAGTAGTACACAGTGTTGTACGAGATCTTCAGTTTCTTGGCAATTTCTCACACGGAATAACCTTCATTTCTCAGAACAAGAATAGACTGACGAATTTTAGAAGAAAGTCTTTGTTTGTGGCCGTTTTGAGCCTGTAATTGAACCCACAAATTCTGATGCTCCACTAGTCTAAGGCCAGTTTTATTGCTTTTTTAACCGTTTTCAGCTGTGCTAACATAATTGCAAAATGGTTTTCTAATGATCAATTAGCCTTTTAAAATGATAAACTTGGATTAGCTAACACAACGTGCCATTGGAACACAGGAGTGATGGTTGCTGATAATGGGTCTCTGTACGCCTATGAAGATATTCCACTAAAAATCAGCCTTTTCCAGCTACAATAGTCATTTACAACATTAACTATGTCTACACTGTATTTCTGATCAATTTGATGTTATTTTAATGGACAAAAAATGTGCTTTTCTTTCAAAAACAAGGACATTTCTAAGTGACCCCAAACTTTTGAACGGTAGTGTGTACATATATAAACTCAGCAAAAGAAGAAAAGTCCCTTTTTCAGGACCCTGTCTTTCAAAGATAATTTGTAAAAATCTAAATAACTTCACAGATCTTCATTGTAAAGGGTTTTTAAACACTGTTTCCCATACTTGTTCAATGAACCATAAAAAATTAATGAACATGCACCTGTGGAACGGTCATTAAGACACTAACAGCTTACAGATGGTAGGCAATTAAGGTCACAGTTATGAAAACTTAGGACACTATAAAGAGGCCTTTCTACTGACTCTGAAAAACACCAAAAGAAAGATGCACAGGGTTCCTGGACATCTGCGTGAACGTGCCTTAGGCATGCTGCAAGGAGGCATGAGGACTGCAGATGTTGCCAGGGGAATAAATTGCAATGTCCGTACTGTGAGACGCCTAAGACAGCGCTACAGGGAGACAGGACGGACAGCTGATCGTTCACACAGTGGCAGACCACGTGTAACAACACCTGCACAGGATCGGTACATCCGAACATCACACCTGCGGGACAGGTACAGGATGGCAACAACAACTGCCCGAGTTACACCAGGAACGCACAATCCCTCCATCAGTGCTAAGACTGTCCGCAATAGGTAGAGAGAGGCTGGACTGAGGGCTTGTAGGCCTGTTGTAAGGCAGGTCCTCACCAGACATCACCGGCAACAACGTCGCCTATGGGCACAAACCCAACGTCGCTGGAACAGACAGGACCGGCAAAAAGTGCCCTTCACTGACGAGTCACGGTTTTGTCTCACCAGGGGTGATGGTCGGATTCGTGTTTATCGTCGAAAGAATGAGCGTTACACCAAGGCCTGTACTCTGGATCGATTTGGAGGTGGAGAGTCCGTCATAGTCTGGGGAGGTGTGTCACAGCATCATCGGACTGAACTTGTTTTCATTGCAGGCAATCTCAACGCTATGTGTTACAGGGAAGACATCCTCCTCCCTCATGTGGTACCCTTCCTGCAGGTTCATCCTGACATGATCCTCCAGCATGACAATGCCATCCGCCATACTGCTCGTTCTGTGCTTGATTTCCTGCAAGACAGGAACTTCAGTGTTCTGCCATGGCCAGCGAAGAGCCCGGATCTCAATCCCATTGAGCATATCTGGGACCTGTTGGATCGGAGGGTGAGGGCTAGGGCCATTCCCCCCAGAAATGTCCGGGAACTTGCAGGTGCCTTGGTGGAAGAGTGGGGTAATATCTCACAGCAAGAACTGGCAAATCTGGTGCACTCCATGAGGAGGTGCACTGCAGTACTTAACTTCTTGCGTCGAGCAATCCCGTATCCGGGAGCGTAATCATAGCCTCAAGCTCATTACCATAACGCAACATTAACTATTCATGAAAATCGCAAATGAAATGAAAGAAATATATTCACTCACAAGCTTAGCCTTTTGTTAACAACACTGTCATCTCAGATTTTCAAAATATGCTTTTCAACCATAGCTACACAAGCATTTGTGTAAGAGTATTGATAGCTAGCATAGCATTAAGCCTAGCATTCAGCAGGCAACATTTTCACAAAAACAAAAAAAGCATTCAAATAAAATCATTTACCTTTGAAGAACTTCAGATGTTTTCAATGAGGAGACTCTTAGTTAGATAGCAAATGTTCAGTTTTTCCAAAAAGATTATTTGTGTAGGAGAAATCGTTCCGTTTTGTTCATCACGTTTGGCTAAGAAAAAACCCCGAAAATTCAGTCATTACAAAGCCGAACTTTTATCCAAATTAACTCCATAATATCGACAGAAACATGGCAAACGTTGTTTAGAATCAATCCTCAAGGTGTTTTTCACATATCTATTCGATGATGAATCATTCGTGGCAGTTTGGTTTCTCCTCTGAACCAAATGGAAAAATACACGCAGCTGGAGATTACGCAATAATTTCGACGGAGGACACCAAGTGAGCACCTGGTAAATGTAGGCTCTTATGGTCAATCTTCCAATGATATGCCTACAAATACGTCACAATGCTGCAGACACCTTGGGGAAACGACAGAAAGTGTAAGCTCATTCCTGGCGCATTCACAGCCATATAAGGAGACATTGGAACACAGCGCCTTCAAAATCTGGGGCATTTCCTGTTTGAAATTTCATCTTGGTTTCGCCTGTAGCATCAGTTCTGTGGCACTCACAGATAATATCTTTGCAGTTTTGGAAATGTCAGAGTGTTTTATTTCCAAATCTGTCAATTATATGCATAGTCGAGCATCTTTTCGTGACAAAATATCTTGTTTAAAACGGGAACGTTTTTTTATCCAAAAATTACAAGAGCACCCCCTATATCGAAGAAGTTAATGCAGCTGGTGGCCACACCAGACACTGATTGTTACTTTTGATTTTGTCCCCCCCTTTGTTCAGGGACACATTATTCAAATTCTGTTGGTCACATGTCTTTGGAACTTGATCAGTTTATGTCTCAGTTGTTGAATCTTGTTATGTTCATACAAATATTTACACATGTTAAGTTTGCTGAAAATAAACGCAGTTAACAGTGAGAGGACGTTTCTTTTTTATTTAGTTAATTTATACACACATACATATAAATAAAAGCGGGATGAAACCCAAAATGCAAAAAAGTACACAGGAAATAGTAGGAGAGATTCCTCTCAGGAAAACAAGCAACATTTACAATGACCAACAAAGACAAATGACAGAGGGAGTATATATACAGTGACAGAGTGGGGATTGGAACCAGGTGTGTGTAATGATGACGAGACAAGTCAGGGGTTGATGAGTGAAGGGCGTTTGCCATCAGCAGCTGGAAGGCTGGCGACGTCGATCGACTGAGCTGGACAGGAAGGGAAGCCAAAGCGAAGGCTGGTGTGACAGAGCATACCTACCAGGAATCAGCTTTGGACCTTTATTGTGTGATGCTATTGCTCCCATAGTTATCATAAAGCTTTTGCAATGTATGTAGGGTCCTTTGTCCTGTCCACAGTAAGTGAGATCTTAGACCAGCACCTTTGACCTCACCATGTGTTCAAATCTGAGCTAGTAAAAATAAAGATCCTGCTCTTGTGCCTTGAGCCACAGCCAATCAGAGGTATGTAGCAGGGTTCTCTGTCCTGTCTCACGAAGCACAACCCGATGTCATTGTGACCTAGCCTGGCCACTTCCTCCGGTCAAAGTTGGGAGTTGGAGGGCTTAGAGAGGTCAATCCAGGGGCCCAAGGGGCTGTATTACACAACCAAAGACACTTGTTTAGCCTTATAGGGCAACATGTTAGAGGTCAAAGGTTAGATCAATCTCTGTCACACTGTGAAGTGATGAGCACCCCTCTGACTAACTGAGGCCTGGTATTGGCCCTACCATCTGTTACTCTCAGCCAAGTCCCTCCCCTCATCTCTCACCCTGTGTTTTCTGTGACAGGTATTATTTTAATGTATTGTTGTATATTTTAATGTGTATATGGATGTGTAGTTTAATGTGTATATTGTATGTTGATGTGTATTGTGGTGCTATACAGGGCTCATCTGGAAAAGAGACCTTGGTCTCAGCATTGACTCCCTGTCAAAATAAAGGTTAAATACGCCACTGATGTGGAATATGTCCTGTGTCTTCTGAGACTCTCTATGGTATGTTCATTGTAGGTCTGACAGACATGATTATCACCATCATTGTACCAAGTACCCCTGAATAACTCTTACTTTCACTCTCACATACCCATACGCATTTATATTTCAAGAGTATCTGCATCAGGTCAAAGAGGGGGGTTATTAGTATGACCATAAACACAGACAGAAAGCAAACCATGTCATTTCTCGCTGAGCATATGTGAGGGCGTGGTGGGTTAAGGAGAGGGTCTGAGCTGGCCTGATGGAGGTCTGTTGCCTGTCCATTTTGGTCATACCAGACTGGTCACCCTCAGGGCCAACCTTTCCAATCCCAGTATTCTCATGGTAATGAGGCCTAACAGAGATCCCGATCGCTGGACAGACTAGTCAATAGGGTTATTTCCTGATCCATCACCATGGCGTTTAATGAACTCTAAACACTCAGTGTGGACCCTAGCTTTGTACCTGCCTGACAAACCAGCTGGTTTCATGAGTGAAGAGGTCACAAATTATGATTTATATATTTAAGCTTAATTATGAGGTTACTTCTCTTAACTATCAGTTTGAACACAATAAGTTTTCAGAATATTTTACAAGGGACACTTTATTCACAATAGAAATGGTCTTCTACAGGAATGAGTAGCAAAATATACTGTATATATCTGCATTTGGAAAGAATTGGACAGCTTCCTCATAATGAATCTACTCTGGAGTAAGTTCAGTGAGCGCATGTCCCTAGATTTGGCCCCTGAGCCCTGAAGTGGCTTCATGAGGAATTCACCACTTCTAATCCTGATGGGAGGAAAGTCAACCAGGGGAACCTTGACACTAAGGCAGTGTGCAACAACTCCAGCCCAGGTTTAGGGGATTACATGGGATAAATTAGATGGACAGCAGGGGAGAGCAGGGAGGGTGGAGCAGCGATTTCCCTGATTCACATAGCTTTCCCATGAGGAGGTTGGAGGAGGAAGGAAGGATTGGAGCTTCAAACTGAGTGAGAACGCGAGACAGAAGAGGTAAAGAATGAGAATGAGGGGGAGAAAGTGAGAGGGAAATGGCTTCATATATCTTCTTCAGGCTAATCAAACAAGGCTGTGGGTTTGAGGGGCCGACAGAGGGGGATGGAGGCGGGATGCAGAAGGCAGGAGGAGGAGGAGGCAGTGGGACTGTAACAGAGATGTCCCTGTTAATCCTGTGTTTGAAGAGTGCAGGCGGACAAGCAGGTGGGCAGACCCTACTATAGTCCCCCCTGAAAGGACCCGGGGTGCTGGAGGAGATTGGAGGGAGCTCCTTTCCTGGATCACATGACCCTGGGAGTGTGTGTGAAACCACTCTGCCTACCATTGTCCCCCCTGAGGCCAACCCCCTGTGAAAGGCTGCAGAAAGCCTGTAATCAGATTAAAGGTTGCTAGGAAGAGGGGGGCCAGGTTTTTGGGGAACGTGAAGGGGGGGTGGTCGCTCTCTAATCAATACCTGCCATTGAAGTGCAGGAGAGGGGCTAAATAACGCAGCGGGTGGGCGTGGGGTACTGGGCCGCGGGGACAAATTGGCCTGTTGTTGGAGGGGGGATAACGGCTGGGCTGGGAGGAGTGGCAAAATCAGTAAGCTTGGAGTGTGGTAGAATGGGTGGGTGGGAAAGGGGGGACCGGGAGAACTCAAAAGGTGGCGGCCCTCTCCCCTCCCGCCCTGGTAATTATATCACTTTTGTGAGCTGATTGGAGCAGGCTGCAGGGTCCATCTGGGCTGATAGATCTCTATTCTCAGACTCACACTGGTCTCACCAACCCACCACTCAATGAACTATCAGGGGCTCCTCTGCTCTTAACAGGACTCATCATCATCAGGCTTCCTGAGAGGTCTGTCCCTGTCAGTCAGCCATCACACAACACCACAGCTCCCTAATGACAGACAATAGGCTTCTCTCTGCTTCCCTCCAGGTCCCAGGTGGACCATTAATGGAGGAAGAACTTCAACTAGTCGCACCATTTCATTTGAACACTGAGGCTGTGGATGGTCTTTTGTGCTTATGTGCTTGAATGGATGTGATGTGGAAGGAATGAATGTGAAAGAGGTTTCTGGTTGGGAAGGACACCCTCTTGAAACATTTTGAAAAGTGAGAAGCATCAGGGGTGGAATATTACATAAAGGAAACTTCTCATCTCATTTTCAGTTCCACACACAGAACTACGCCTATTGCCATATATTTTTTTTAACCTTTATTTAACCAGGTAAGTCAATTAAGAACAAATTATTATTTACAATGACGGCCTGGCAAGAGGCAAAGGGCTCCTGTGGGGACAGGGGATAAAAAAAGTAAGACAAAACGGACAACACAGACAGAAAACACTGGCAACAGCACAAATACACCAGCAAACAAACAGTGGATGTGTGTGTTTGGTTTGTTAAGTAAAACAACATGCTTCCTTATGTAAGGAAACACAAACTAGTGACATCAGGTGACAATTAGAAACAACTCCTACCAGATCCTGGAGCTTTAGGTTGGCTTGGAGGGAATTCCAAGACCAGGGGAGTAATTTAAAGGACTTTTTCCATGCTCGGTTCTAATTTTCAGGACTGTTAGCATAAAACAACATTGAGATTTGAGCTTCTTTTCATTCAAGCTAGGAGAATTCATTCAAGCTATAGATAAAATAGAAGTTTTCCTAAAATGGCCTTCTAAATAAGAATGTACCAGTGTTTGAGCCTGAGTGTTGCTAGTGATGTCCACCCCACAACACAGTAGAGATCACATGATTGGTGACAATAGAAGGGCCCCACATAAAAAAAATAATACAGGTTACTATAGAATACTATAGTACTTACTATAGAATTCTGTAGTAAACTGTAGAATACTATACTACGCAATGTAGTATACCTCAATCATGTGTACACTTACTTTAGAATGTTGGAGTATACTGTAGAATAAATAGTATAATAGTAAATACTGCATTATACAACATACCACAAAAACACCACATTAAATTATACAGTAATGTCTGCAAAAACACAACAGTAATTACTATAGTAAACTCAGAAACGTCCTCTCACTGTCAGCTGCCTTTACTTTCAGCAAACTTAACATGTGTCAATATTTACATGAACATACGATTCAACAACTGAGACATGAACTGAACAAGTTCCATAGACATGTGACTAACAGAAATGGAATAATGTGTCCCTGAACAAAGGGGTAGGGGTCAAAATCCAAAGTTGCTGCGACGTTGTTGCCGGTGATGTCTGGTGAGGATCTGCCTTACAACAGGCCTACAAGCCCTCAGTCCAGCCTCTCTCTGCCTATTGGGGACAGTCAGCACTGATGGAGGGATTGTGTGTTCCTGGTGTAGCTCGGGCAGTTGTTGTTGCCATCCTGTACCTGTCATGTGTTCTGTTTGGAAATACCAAACCTGTGCAGGTGTTGTTGCACGTGGTCTGCCATTGCGAGGACAATCAGCTGTCTGTTTTGTCTCCCTGTAGCGCTGTCTTAGGCATCTCACATCTCATCTCACAGGACATTGCAATTTATTGTCCTGGCCACATCTGCAGTCCTTGCAGCGTACATCTTTCTTTGGTGTTTTTCAGAGTCAGGAGAAAGGCCTCTTAGTGTCCTAAGTTTTAATAACTGTGACCTTAATTGCCTACCGTTTGTAAGCTGTTATTGTCTTAACGACCATTCCACATGTGTATGTTTATTAATTGTTTATGGTTCATTGAACAAGCATGGGAAACAGTGTTTAAACCCTTTACAATGAAGATCTGTGAAGTTATTTGGATTTTTACGAATTATCTTTGTCAGACAGGGTCCTGAAAAAGGGACTTTTCTTTTTTTTTCTGAGTTTATATACTACAGTATTTATTATTTGCATATACCCTGCCCATTACCCTCCCCATATACCAAATTGTGCCACCCATAAGTGAGAAAACTACATGCCAAGTATAAACCATATATTGTGTTCCCTAGAGGTTATCCTCTACAGGATTTATGTCCTGACCTCGGGATGGTTGAGCTAAAGTAGGCTAACGTGATTAGCATGAGGTTGTAAGAAACCAAAAAAATTCCAGGACATAGATTTATCTGACATGGGCAGAAAGCTTAAATTCTTGTTCATCTAACTGCACTTCCAATTTACATTACCTATTACAGTGAAAGAATACCATGCCATTGTTTGAGGAGAGTGCACAGTTATGAACATGAAAATGTATGAATAAACCAATTAGGCACATTTGGGCAGTCTTGATACAACATTTTGAATAGATATACAATAGTTCATTGGATCAGTCTAAAAGTTTTCACATACTCTGCTGTCATCTAGTGGCTAAAGTCTAAATTGCGCCTGGGCTAAAATAATTCATTATGGCCTTTCTCTTTCATTTCAAAGATGACGGCACAAACATTTTTTCTTTGTATTAACTTTTACCAGATCTAATGTGTTACATTCTACTACATTAATTTCACATTTCCACAAACTTCAGTGTTTCCTTTCAAATGGTATCAAGAATATGCATATCCTTGCTTCAGGTCCTGAGCTACAGGCAGTTAGATTTGGGTTTGTCATTTTAGGCGAAAATTGAAAGAAAGGAGCGGATCCTTAAGAGGTTTTAATTAAAGAAAAGAGCAGAAGCTCTGAATTATCTGTTCAGACCTCTGACCAACCAACCATCCAACACTACAGGTCATGGAAAAGTTGCGCTTTGAGGATTTTGTCCCACAGATTTCCTCAAGGACAAAGCCCCCACTTCTACCACAAGAATAAAAAAAACTATAGTAAATACTACAGTATACTACAGTCCGCAAAACACTATAGTAATTACTATAGTATATTACCGTTTTTTTTGCTACAGTATTTATACTATAGTCAAGAGCATTCAGTGTAGAGTTTGAGGTTTACACATAAATAGGATCACCCTAGTCCAACACAGATTAAAAGTACAACAAATCAACTATTTTCTGGTGACAAAGGAACAACAAGCCTCAAATCGTACAGATTTTGTTGAATGTACTTCCGGCGCCGACAGAGATGGCCACCTCGCTTTGTGCTCCTAGGAAACTATGTAGTATTTTGTTTTTTTATAAGTTATTTCTTACATTCTTACCCCAGGAAATCTGAAGTTTTATTACATACAGTCGGGAGGAACTATTGGATATAAGAGCAACGTCAACTCACCAACATTATGACCAGGTATACGACTCTCCCAAAGCGGAGCCTCTGTTTGGTCCACTACCCAGGACAATGGATCAGATCCCAGCCGGCGACCCAAAACAACAGCGCAGCAGAAGGGGCAGACAGAGCGGTCTTCTGGTCAGGCTCCGTAGACGGGCACATCGTGCACCGCTCCCGAGTTTACTACTCGTCAATGTCCAGTCTCTTGACAACAAGGTAGACAAAATCCGAGCAAGGGTTGCCTTCCAGAGAGACATCAGAGATTGTAACGTTCTTTGTTTCACGGAAACATGGCTCACTCGGGATACGTCATCAGAGTCGGTACAGCCACCTGGCTTCTTCACGCATTGCGCCGACAGAAACAAACATCTCTCTGGTAAGAAGAAGGGCAGGGCTGTATGCCTTATGACTAACGAGACGTGGTGTGATCATAACAACATACAGGAACTCAAGTCCTTTTGTTCACCTGACCTAGAATTCTTTACAATCAAATGCCGACCGCATTATCTACCAAGAGAATTCTCTTCGATCATAATCACAGTCGTGTATAACCCCCCCTCCCCCCAAGCAGACACATCGACGGCCCTTAAAGAACTTCATTTGGAAACCACATATCCTGAGGCTGCATTTATTGTAGCTGGGGATTTTAACAAGGCTAATCTGAAAACCAGGCTCCCTACATTTTATCAGCCTATCGAACGCACGACCCGGGCTGGCAAAACCCTGGATCATTGATATTCTAACTTCCGTGATGCATATAAAGCCCTCCCCCGTCCTCCTTTTGGAAAATCTGACCATGACTCCATTTTGTTGTTCCCAACCTATAGACAGAAACTAAAACAGGAAGAGTCTGTTCAACACTTGTCCAACCAATCGGATTCCACGCTCAAGATTGCTTTGATCACGTGGACTGGGATATGTTCCGCATAGCGTTGGACAATAACATTGATGAATACGCTGATTCGGTGAGCAAGTTAATAAGCAAGTGCATCAGGGATGTTATACCCACCGCGTCTATTAAGACATACCCCAACCAGCAACCGTGGATTGATGGCAGCATTCGCACAAAACTGAAAGTGCGAACAACTGCTTATAATCAGGGCAAGGTGACTGGAAACATGATCGAATACAAATAGTGTAGTATTCCCTCCGCAAGGCAATCAAACAAGCTAAGCGTCACTATAGAGACAAAGTAGAGTTGCAATTCAACGGCTCAGACACGAGAGGTATGTGGCAGGGTCTACAGTCAATCACGGACTACAAAAGGAAAACCAGCCCCGTCGCGGACCACGATGTCTTGCTCCCAGACAAACTAAACAACTTCTTTGCTCGCTTTGAGGAAAATACAGTGTCACTGACACGGCCCGCTACCAAAACCTGCGGGCTCTCCTTCACTACAGCCAACGTGAGTAAAACATTTAAATGTGTTAACCCTCGCAAGGCTGGCGGCCCAGACGGCATCCCCAGCTGCGTCCTCATAGCATGCGCAGGCCAGCTGGCTGGTGTGTTTACGGACATATTCAATCAATCCTTATCCCAGACTGCTGTTCCCACATGCTTCAAGAGGGCCACCATTGTTCCTGTTCCCAAGAAAGCTAGGTAACTGAGCTAAATGACTATCGCCCTGTAGCACTCACTTACGTAATCATGAAGTGCTTTGAGAGACTAGTCAAGGACCATATCACCTCCACCCTACCTGACACTCTAGACCCACTCCAATTTGCTTACCACCCCAATAGGTCCACAGACTACACAATTGCAATCACACTGCACACTGCCCTAACCCATCTGGACAAGATGAATACCCATGTAAAAATGCTGTTCAACGACTACAGCTCAGCATTTAACACCATAGTACCCTCCAAACTCGTCATTAAGTTTGAGACCCTGGGTCTCGACCCCACCCTGTGCAACTGGGTCCTGGACTTCCTGACGGGCAGCCCCCAGGTGGTGAGGATAGGTCACAACATCTCCACCCCGCTGATCCTCAAGGGTGTGTTCTCAGCCCTCTCCTGCACTCCCTGTTCACCCATGACTGCGTGGCCATGCACGCCTCCAACTCAATCATCACGTTTGCAGACGACACTACAGTGGTAGGCTTGATTACCAACAACGACGAGATGGCCTACAGGGAGGAGTTGGGAAAGCTGGGACAGAGAGACTGAAAAACAGCTTCTATCTCAAGGCCATCAGACTGTTAAACAGCCATCACTAACATTGAGTGGCTGCTGCCAACATACTGACTCATCTCTAGCCACTTTAATAATGAAAAAATGTATGTAATAAATGTATCACTAGCCACTTTAAACAATGCCACTTTATATAATGTTTACATACCCTACATTACTCATCCCATATGTATATACTGTACTCTATACCATCTACTGCATCTTGCCTATGAAGTTCGGCCATCGCTCATTCATATATTTTTCGTACATATTCTTATTCATTACTTTACACTTGTGTGTATAAGGTAGTTGTTGTGAAATTGTTAGGTTATATTACTTGTTAAATATTACTGCATGGTTGGAACTAGAAGCACAAGCATTTCGCTACACTCGCATTAACATCTGCTAACCATATGTATGTGACAAATAAAATGTGATTTGATTTGAATGATGTTAAAAGCTGTTTTGACTTTGGCTTTTGAAAAAGCTCAACGGCTGCCGTTTGAATAGAGAACAGTGTCATCTGCATAAACATCTACATCAGCTGTCTCAATATGTCTCCAAATGTTGTTGATCTAGATAATAAACAACAGGGGACCTCAAATTGATCCTTGAGGCATACTTCAGCACAGCTCTACAGTGTCCGACTTACAACCATCTGCCTTAACACACTGGGTTCTATTTGACAGGTAGTTCACAAATCACTCCAGAGCGTGAGTAATCCCAATACAAGTTAAGCTCTGCACCAAGACAGTATGGTCCACAGTGTCAAATGCCTTTGACAAGTCTATGAATGCAGATACACAATGCAGCTTCTTATCCAGTGTCACACCCTGACCATAGTTTGCTTTGTATGTTTCTATGTTTTGGTTGGTCAGGGTGTGAGCTGGGTGGGCATTCTATGTTACATGTCTAGTTTGTCTAGTTCTATGTTTGGCCTGATATGGTTCTCAATCAGAGGCAGGTGTTCGTCATTGTCTCTGATTGGGAACCATATTTAGGTAGCCTGTTTGGTGTTGGGTTTTGTGGGTGATTGTCCTTGTATCTGTCTAGTGTTAGTTTGCACCAGTTTAGGCTGTTTTGGTTTTCACATTACGGTTTTTGTATTGATTCGTGTTTACTTTGTTTTTATTAAACATGAATCTCAATAGCCACGCTGCATTTTGGTCCGACTCTCTTTGCCATACAGAAAACCGTGACATCCAGGGCACGGTGAACATCATTCAGAACCTTCAAAGTTGCTGTGACAGTGCTGTGGCTAGAACTGAAACCTGATTGCATACCACTGAAAATATTGTTTTCCTGGGGGTAGGCCTTAAACTGCTTAATGACTAGGGATTCCAATACATTTGCCAGAACAGACAATTTAGATATGGGCCGATACTTAGTAGAGTGGGATCACCTCTTTTCTAAAGAGGTAGAACAAATGCTGATTTCCACAACTTGCGGATTTCATTACATTTTAGGGTGAGACTGTATGTTAAAAGAGGAGCAATTTTGTCTGCAGCTAATTGTAGTAGGTGGGGGTCTAGATCATCAGGGCAAGATAATTTGTGAACATCAATTGGTTTCAGGGCTGTGGGAGCCTGTAGATGTGTCTGAGGCAGAGAAAGACAAGAAGGAGAACCTGGAGAAGGAGTGCCTTGCAGAGGGAGTGTCAGGTAATATAGTCATATCACTATTCTTTCCTGATCCACATTCTTTCATGTCAGGTGACATAACTGGATGTGTGTTGATTTTATCTATCAAGTTCTTTCAGGTCACTGAGAAAAGGATACTGCTACCTGAGACTGTTGTAGTCGTAGATTGGTTCTTCTCCACTCTGTGAGAGAGGTAGATTCTAGAGACTGTTTTTTTTTTTACAAAGGTGGATGCTTACGTCGATGGAGAAGTACCCTACAATACCTCTACGTTTCCATCACCAATCGTCACCTCCTCACAGATAAAACACTATTCATTGTAAAACATTTGTTTTGCCATCTGACATTAGTCCATCTGTTGGGGTCAAATGGGATGTTCCAGGGAGGGGATGACTCTGTAGAGGAGTCACTGAGGGGGGAGAACCAGAGAAACATCAATTCATAGATGGACTGGGCTTTGATCAGGACACAAAAGCAGCAGGATCAGTGATGGTGTGAAAGGGGTGGCGAGCGGGGCTGGATTAAAAGGATCCAATTAGTTTCTCCACCTGCATCAGGCCACCAATTAGAGTTGGAGTAGGCTGGTGGGGAAACGTCTTATAGTGCCGTCTAATCGAGAGGTGATCATTAGCCTTTTATAAACCAATAGCTTGGTTTGATTGGCAGGTGGAATCAGAGAGTGAATAGGAGATGGAAAGGGTATAATGTGTGAAAGTTCTGTGTAGCTGCTACAATGCTCATGATGGTGCTCATCATGAACCCAACAGTAAGTTGAAATGCATATAATATGTTGTGATTATTGCCGGATAATTAACTATAAGTCAGGACTGTAAGTCTCGACCAGGGGTAGGCAACCCTGGTCCTGTTTTTGATTTAACCAACCTGGAAGATGAGGTGTGTTGAATTTAGTCAATCACTGAACTGATCAATTAGCTCTGTTGGTCTGGTGTGGTGCCTAGTTGGGACAAAATCCTGCAGTACCTGTCTCTCCAGGAACACCCCTGGTCTAGACAGTGTCAACAAAGTTTTGTAGCTGGGTTCACTCGTTAGTTGACATGTCACGTCGGGAGGATGACTCACCCCGCTAGGCTGTATTTTCAACTGTCACTCAGTTGTTTTATTGCACCCCAATGCCCTCGTAGCATAAACTAGAAATGTGACCATTCAGGACTTAAAGGTTCATTGAAAATGCAAGTAGAACATCACAGACATTCCTTTGTTTACTTAGTTTTCTTAGTTGCTAAACATTTTCTGGAATTGTAGGTGGAGAAATAGCTGGCGGACATAAAGTCAAAGGGTAAAACAGACAATTTTATTTTTAATATTGATAGACAGTACACAGATACTTTATCAATGGCAGACCATTGACTATAATATAAAGTTATTATATTTCTGGTCCTGAGAATAAGTTAAGATGTGATAGTGATTGCAAGATGGTATTCTAAAACAGAGATGGAAATAAAACTTCCGTAAAGCAGTTGTTGGAGCAGCCTGGGTGCTCATCCCCACGCCCAGAGTGGTCTCTGAGTGGGGACAATGTCCTTTCTAGCATCAGGATGCTGCTGGAGGAATAGAGTTACTGATAATGACAGGTTTTAGGCCCTGAATACAGGCCTACTGACCTGCCACAGCCCTGATAGGGACTAATGGATAAGAATAAACTGATTGCCAGCCCAGTGCAGTCAGATATGTGATTTTCCTGTGTTTTATATATATTTACACACTGAGGTTGGAATTATATTGTGAAATTGCGAAAATTATTTGAATGCCCTTTTAGTGTAAGAGCTGTTTGAGAAGACCACATGAAATTTCAACCTGTTTTGGTGGGATGGAGTTTTAGCCTACCAGGCAACATCACCAGGCGCTATAAGTTAATAGACCAATAACAAAGAGAGATTGAAACCTCTCTGCCAATAGCAGTAAGTTTTCAGGTTAAATATCCCTCCCATTAGGCTCATCCAATTAAGCCCCTCACGCAGACCTCTCCCAGACAGTCCTAGTGAAATTGTTGCTTGAGAAATTGCTCTTTGCCAAGAAGCTATTTTTGTTTTAAATTAAAATTGTCAAAAATAAACAATCACATTAAAGTACTTAATTGCTACCCATAAATGATTTGATATTGAGATTAAAATGGCTACATTGGACCTTTAATCAATCCCTCTAAACAGACAGGAGAACTTAAATGATCCTCCTTCACTGACCCGGAAAAAAAGGATGGCTACCTGACAGTGACGGAAAAGAGAAAGAGAGAGAAAGAAAGAGGGAAATACAACAGGCCCCTAAATTTAACCCACCATCAAAAAAAAGGAAGCATAAAGGAAGTACTTAGGACATCTCCACCTCTCCACTGACTTTCTGATCCACCATCTACACCTCTCCACAGACCTTCTGTTCCACCATCTACACCTCCCCACGGCCCTTCTGCTCCACCATCTACACCTCCCCACGGCCCTTCTGCTCCACCATCTACACCTCCCCACGGACTTTCTGATCCACCATCTACACCTCTCCACGGTCCTTCTGTTCCACCATCTACACCTCTCCACGGCCCTTCTGCTCCACCATCTACACCTCCCCACGGACTTTCTGATCCACCATCTACACCTCTCCACGGCCCTTCTGTTCCACCATCTCCACCTCCCCACGGACTTTCTGATCCACCATCTACACCTCTCCACGGCCCTTCTGTTCCACCATCTACACCTCCCCACGGCCCTTCTGCTCCACCATCTACACCTCCCCACAGCCCTTCTGCTCCACCATCTACACCTCCCCACGGACTTTCTGATCCACCATCTACACCTCCCACAGCCCTTCTGTTCCACCATCTGCACCTCTCCACGGCCCTTCTGCTCCACCATCTACACCTCCCCACGGCCCTTCTGCTCCACCATCTACACCTCCCCATGGCCCTTCTGCTCCACCATCTACACCTCCCCATGGCCCTTCTGCTCCACCATCTACACCTCCCCACGGCCCTTCTGCTCCACCATCTACACCTCCCCACGGCCCTTCTGCTCCACCATCTACACCTCCCCACGGCCCTTCTGCTCCACCATCTACACCTCCCCACGGCCCTTCTGCTCCACCATCTACACCTCCCCACGGCCCTTCTGCTCCACCATCTACACCTCCCCACGGCCCTTCTGCTCCATCATCTACACCTCCCCACGGCCCTTCTGCTCCATCATCTACACCTCCCCACGGCCCTTCTGCTCCACCATCTACACCTCCCCACGGCCCTTCTGCTCCACCATCTACACCTCCCCACAGCCCTTCTGCTCCACCATCTACACCTCCCCACGGCCCTTCTGCTCCACCATCTACACCTCCCCACGGCCCTTCTGCTCCATCATCTACACCTCCCCACGGCCCTTCTGCTCCACCATCTACACCTCCCCACGGCCCTTCTGCTCCACCATCTACACCTCCCCACGGCCCTTCTGCTCCACCATCTACACCTCCCCACGGCCCTTCTGCTCCACCATCTACACCTCCCCACGGCCCTTCTGCTCCACCATCTACACCTCCCCACGGCCCTTCTGCTCCACCATCTACACCTCCCCACGGACTTTCTGATCCACCATCTGCACCTCTCCACAGCCCTTCTGTTCCACCATCTGCACCTCTCCACGGCCCTTCTGCTCCACCATCTGCACCTCCCCACGGCCCTTCTGCTCCACCATCTACACCTCCCCACAGCCCTTCTGCTCCACCATCTACACCTCCCCACGGCCCTTCTGCTCCACCATCTGCACCTCTCCACGGCCCTTCTGCTCCACCATCTACACCTCCCCACGGCCCTTCTGCTCCACCATCTACACCTCCCCACGGCCCTTCTGCTCCACCATCTACACCTCCCCACGGCCCTTCTGCTCCACCATCTACACCTCCCCACGGCCCTTCTGCTCCACCATCTACACCTCCCCACGGACTTTCTGATCCACCATCTGCACCTCTCCACAGCCCTTCTGTTCCACCATCTGCACCTCTCCACGGCCCTTCTGCTCCACCATCTGCACCTCCCCACGGCCCTTCTGCTCCACCATCTACACCTCCCCACAGCCCTTCTGCTCCACCATCTACACCTCCCCACGGCCCTTCTGCTCCACCATCTGCACCTCTCCACGGCCCTTCTGCTCTACCATCTGCACCTCCCCACGGCCCTTCTGCTCCACCATCTACACCTCCCCACGGCCCTTCTGCTCCACCATCTACACCTCTCCACGGCCCTTCTGCTCCACCATCTACACCTCTCCACGGCCCTTCTGCTCCACCATCTACACCTCCCCACTGCCCTTCTGTTCCACCATCTACACCTCTTCACAGCCCTTCTGTTCCACCATCTGGGGGTGTTAGGATGTTTTTTAAGCCAACACTTTGAGAAGGGATTGACTTTTTGGTTTATTTGCCGAAACGCCAGTCACATCGGTGATCTCTCAAATTAATCTCTCTCTGGTAGCACAAATCTGTCCCTTTAGCATTCAAGCAAGTTGCTCTCGAGTAACTTTTCCGATATTCCTATTCCTTCCTCGTTCTACGTTCCCGCTCTTTTCCTTCATATGCAAAGGAGAGCCTGTGCTCCAACCCCCCAGCCCGTCATCATCATTCTGTACCAGTGGCCTGCCTTTTCACTGCAGTTGTTTTAGTCTCTGTCAGACCTCCACCGCAAAGAACAACCATTAGTCATGATCTTATCCTCCAAGTATCTGCCCCTTTCTTCTCTTCCTTTCCAAGTTTCTGCATCTCTCCATTCTCTGTGTGGCAAGTGAATGAGAGAGGGAGGGGTCTCCTCTCTGAACCATCAGATGAACTTCACACAGGATAAATAAAGAGGCGTTTTCAGTCGGTCACAGCGAAGGCCCTCTCTCTACTGCAGGGCCCCGTTGCTAAGGTGCAAGGCCTTTTCATTGCTCAGCTCTTGTTGCTAGGGATGGCGCCTCTCTCTCACTTGAGGCTGGTTGCTAGGCAAGGCAGAGAGCTGTAGAGTGCACGCAGCCTGGTCTGGCGGTATTAATCTTCCTGGCGAGACATCTCTGTCCAACGGGAGCCGTGATTGACACGTCCCTGCCTGCCTCACGTTGTCCTGGTCCCTCTAAGGGAACCTGAGCCTGCTGGGTGGCACACGCACACACATAATCACACATACACACTCACATAGTCTTGTGAATGAGTCGGTCTGATTGAAGGCAGGTCTGACTCCTCACGGCAGTGAAAGCACTCCACACATTCCTCCACACACAGGGGAGGGACACAGTAATTGTCACTGGCCCCTATGGTCATCCATTCAGGCTCTGGACTCAGCCACTACTAAACGTTGTTTTGTAACTGCAGTTGAATTTGAGTCATCTTTTTGCAAGTGTGTTTGGTTTCCTATGAAGGATGTGTGATATAATGAAATTGAAGTAAATGGATTGCAGTCAGTGCTATTTCCAATCCTATTATCTTGGTTCTCAGAACACACATTGTCCAATACAGCGCTGGTATGCCCTCACACAGACATTCCCATGCATGTAAATCAAGGAGCTGAGAGTGACATGTCTATGTGTGGTCAGACTGTCCCATGGTGACTGGTAGGGAGATGAAACAGAGAGGCCGAGTGGCTGCCCATTGTGTCCCTGTAGGGTTTGGCAGCCCAGAAGTGGCCCCATTTGCCACACATGCATATTTATGCCCGTATGCAGATTGAAGGCTGTGGGAGGCTGTAGATGTGTCTGTGTCTGACTCTGCAGTGAGAGAGACAAGGGAGAAAGCAGGGGACTGACCTTGCTGTCACAGGGCTTCAACTGGGGATGGGGGGCTGAATACCCCTCTCTGTCACGTTCGTTATAAGGATCGGACCAAGGTGCAGCGTGGTATGCGTACATTCTTATTTATTTAAAGAATGAACACTGAACAACCTAACAAAACGCTATACAAACGAGTGCTGACAGGCAACTACACATAGACAAGATCCCACAAACACCAAAGGGAAATGGCTACCTAAATATGATCCCCAATCAGAGACAACGATAAACAGCTGCCTCTGATTGGGAACCATATCAGACCACCATAGACATACAAATCACCTAGACATACAAAAAAACCTAGACAATGCTAGCGTACCCAGAGACAAATGGAAGCGACACAAATGGAACGTAAACATAGCTCCTGTTTGGTTGTTGGTCTTGGTGTTATGTACAAATCAACACCTCCAAGTTATGTCACATGAGCTTTTTTCTTCTTCTTTTGGGAAATCCTGAGTTGTTGTTTTATTGTCCAATTCTGATTAGTTTAGGACCTTCTGTGTGTATTGTCCTTCACTAAGCCCTTCCGCTATGGCCTCTTGCAGTGTTGTTTTGAGCTTAGGTGAACGACAGAGCTTCTTCGAAGGTGTCACCATGCTTACTGTCAGACTGTCGATGGAAATGCTGTAAACCAACAAATTGTATCAATGTTTTACATTCCTGTTGTACTTACAGTACCAGTCAAAAGTTTGGACACACCTACTCATTCAGGTGCTTTCCTTATTTTTACTATTTTCTACATTGTAGAAAAGTAGTGAAGACATCAAAACTAACACATATGGAATCATATAGTAACCAAAAATGTATTAAACAAATCAAAATCTATTTTATATTTGAGATTCTTCAAAGTAGCCACCCTTTGCCTTGATGACAGCTTTGCACACTCTTGGCATTCTCTCAACCAGCTACACCTGGAATGCTTTTTCAACATGTCTTGAAGGAGTTCCAAAATATGCTGAGTACTTGTTGGCTGCTTTTTGTTCACTCTGCGGGCCAACTCATCCCAAACCATCTCAATTGGATTGAGGTTGGGTGATTGTGGAGGCCAGGTCATCTGATGCAGCACTCCATCAATCTCTTTCTTGGTCAAATAACCCTTACACAGCCTGGAGGTGTGTTGGGTCATGTCCTGTTGAAAAACAAATGATAGTCCCACTAAGAGCAAAGCAGATGGGATGGTGTATCACTGCAGAATGCTGTGGTAGCCATGCTGGTTAAGTGTGCCTTGAATTGTAAATGAATCACAGACAGTGTCACCAGAAAAGCACCCCCACACCATCACACCTCCACCTCCATGCTTCACAGTGGGAACCACACATGCAGAGATCATCTGACAAAGACACGGTGGTTGAAACCAAAAATCTCACATTTGGACCAGTCTAAGATTTACACCCGTCTAAAGTCCACTGCTCGTGTTTCTTGGCCCAATCAAGCCTCTTCTTCTTACTGGTGTCCTTTAGTAGTGGTTTCCTTGCAGCAATTCGACCATGAAGGCCTGATTCACACAGTCTCCTCTAAACAGTTGATGTTGAGATGTGTCTGTTACTTGAACTCTGTGAAGCATTTGTTTGGGCTGCAATTTCTGAGGCTGGTAACTCTAATGAACTGATCCTCTGCAGCAGAGGTAACTCTGGGTCTTCCTTTCCTGTGGCGGTCCTCGTGAGAGCCAGTTTCATCATAGCGCTTGATGTTTTTTTCGCCTGAACTTGAAGAAACTTTCAAAGTTTGAGAAATGTTCCGTATTCACTGACCTTCTTGTCTTAAAGTAATGATGAACTGTTATTTCTCTTT